>NC_035438.2:56711982-56812473 GCF_002127325.2 Helianthus annuus
TGAATGAAAATTCCCTCAGGTAGTTGTTCAACTTGAAGTCCCAGAAAGAATTTCATCTCCCCCATTGATGACATTTCGAATTTTTGCTTCATCACCTGTTCGAAATCTTTGCACAATTTCTCATTTGTCGACCCAAAGATTATATCATCCACATAAATCTGAACTATCAGAAGATGTCCGTCAACCTCTTTAGTGAAGAGAGTGGCATCCACTTTTCCACGTATAAAACTGTTGGCTAGTAGGTGTTGAGACAAAGTCTCGTACCAAGCTCTTGGGGCCTGGTGTAAACCATACAGCGCTTTGTCCAATAAGTAAACCTTTTTTTTGTGGATTGGGTCAGTAAAGCCCGGCGGCTGACCGACATAAACCTCCTCTTTGACCTTCCCATAAAGAAACGCCGATTTTACATCCAACTGATAAACTTTGAAGTTCTTCCAAGACGCAAATGCTAGGAAAATTCTGATTGCCTCTAGTCGTGCCACAGGAGCATAGACTTCAGTAAAATCAATCCCCTCCTGTTGACTAAAGCCGAACAACGAGTCGAGCTTTGTTCCTTATAACAACTCCTCTGTCGTCTCTCTTACACTTGAATACCCATTTTGTATTGATTTTCCTTTGACCATCCGGTAAATCCACTAGCTTCCACACTCCCAACTTTTCAAACTGACTTAACTCTTCTTGCATTGCAATGACCCAAGAGTCTTCAGTAAGCGCATCTTTATACGTTCTCGGTTCGACCTGCGAGATAAAACAACTTAATGAAAATTCAGTTTGTAAAGGTGCTACTGTAGAATAAAAACTGTTGGGATTGAACCCTATCAGAGGAACAGATAATTAAAGCCAAAACTGGATCAGAGCAGTGGATCCTGAATAAGCAGATGTTGATATACAAATCTCTCCCCTTAATAGTGATTACAACTACTGATGACCTCCTATCTGCTGATCTTGCTAAACTGCTGACCCATAACTGCTGCTCAACTAAAGATCTGATGGAAGACTAAAGTCCTGCTGATTCAATCTACTGCCTTAAGTCAAGCACTGCTGATCCGGACAAGTGCTGCTGGGTTCACAGCAGTAGAAGGTTGCAGCAGCTGTTCTAAAGTCTGTTTTGTAATAGAATGTATTAGCAGTAGTTAACACAAGCAGTGTCTATATAGATCAGAGGTTAGAGTTTGTTAGGAGGTTAGATGTCACTTTCATGGTGACATCAGCAAAGATGCTCAGTAGTTTGCAAGTGCCTATAAATAGTTCAGTACTTTGTACTGTTCTATTAGCTCTTTGCATCATTCGTCTTCTTTGCACGAACAAACTACTGAGCTCTGGCTGAGGGGGAGTTTGCATTCTTATATCAATCATTGTAATCGTAGTTGAAATAAATTCAATCTTTCGGTTCTCTGTGTAAAGATGTTTGATAAAAGTATTACTCTCGTTTGATTGCAAAGTTTGTTTTCATTATAATTTCCGCTGCACACTCATCCATCTTCATCTTATTTTCAAACATACAATACAATCAAAAACAAACTCAGATCCAACAATTGGTATCAGAGCTTGGACAGTCAAACTTGATTTAACAATCATTTTGACGTAAATAGTTCAGCTCAAAACAGTTGATACTGATCGTTTGTTCGTCGTTGAAAAACAGAGTAAGGATTAATCACCATTAAAGTTGATTTCTCAGTACCTGTAAAACAATAAGAATGACGTCACAATCTCAGGACGATAAAAACAACATTGGTTCTCTTTTTAAACCACCTATGCTAAAAAGAAATGAGTACAACATCTGGCAGAGGAGGATGGGTCACATCCTTGCTCAACAAAGCACAGGTTGTTGGAAGTCTGTCATCTTTGGTCCTCATGTTCCTACAGTGCCAAGCGCTGAAGATGCTAAAAAACAAGTTCCATAACCTGTTGAAAATTATACTGAAACGGATTATCAAAAATTTGAACTAGATGCTAAAGCGTTTAGTATCATAGCATCAGCGCTGCCCAACGAAATATATGCTGGATTGTTACATTGTGACAATGCCAAAGAGTTGTGGGACGCACTTAAGGAACAATTTGGAGGTACCGAAGAAGTCATATAAAACAATAGGGAAATCCTGAACCAACAGTATGAAACATTTTGTCATGTTAAAGGTGAATCACTGACGCAACAATTTGAGCGTTTCAGTTGTCTCATCAGTGAACTGAGGCTTGTTAAAACCACTTTTACAAACTCAACTCAAAACAGCAGGTTCCTCAGGTCACTGCCAGAAAAATGGGACACAATAGCTTTTGTCACCCGAAATTCACCTGAGTTCAAGGATCTGACCTTGACCCAACTCCATGGTCGACTCCTGACCTACGAAAGGGAGTTGAACCAGAAAAGGAAGTTACAAGAGTCAGGGAAAACCGTTGATGATTATTCATTCGGTAACACTGCTCTTCTGGGTCAAGAAGAATCTGGTGGTAGTGGTAAGGATCAGGGTTATGATCACTTCATTGACATAACTGCTGGTGCAAATTTTAACAACCCTGATCCTCACTCTACAGGTTATGCATTCACTGCCAATGAAAACCAGATGTCAGACAATTTAAGCTTTGGACTCAATGATCTACAGCATTTCGACCCCACTGATCTAGAGGAAATGGACATCCTGCACCAACTGGCCTTGCTAAGTGTTAGAACTAGCAAGTTTTATAAGAGAACAGGGCGAAAATTCCCAGGGTTACATGGGAATCTAAGGGTTGGGGTTGGATAAATCGAAAATCAAGTGTTATAAGTGTAACAGGTTAGGACATTTTGCTAGAGAGTGTAGGAGCAAACAACTGGTCCCATAATCACTCACCCTAGTTCAAATCCAGACCTCCAAAATCAAAACACTGTGCACTATGCCCAATATGCCCCAGCAGCACAATGTGAACACTGGCTCACTATGCTGTTGCTCCCTGTGCCAGTGCATTATGTCCAAACAGCTGCTCCACATATCCAATATGTTCAAACCCCTGCTCCCCAGGCACAAGTGCAACCTGCACCACAAACCAACTGCTCCAGTAGCAAAAACAACCAGATCAAACAAAGTTCTTTACTCAAGAATTTGTTGACTGGAGCAGTATGCCTGAAGACCTCAGTGATGAAAATTTTGCACTCTATGCTTCTAATGTTTCTTCTCAGATTGAATTTTGTTTTGATGGCATAAGAGTCAAAACAGGAAGGGGGTTGAATCTGAAGAGAACAACTGGCCTCTGAAACAGTGGATGAGGTGATTGAAGAAGTGGTTACTGCTGTGGGCAAATGAAAGTACTGTTGGAAGAAAAGTTCAGGCACCCTGATTGAACCACTGACAGATCCATGGTCCGAAGAAGAAAAGACAGGTGAGATAGAAGAGAGAGCTGAAGATGAGGAAAATCCTAAATGTGATTGTGCAATGATGGCTGCTGCAAAGGTATCACCTCAAGTTCTTGGAAAAACTGTGTTCTGACAATTGCCATTATGCTTTTGCTAACATCAAAGAGGTGAATGAAAACCTTCGTGATAAAATCTTTATCTGATGAAGTCATATTTGAAAGGTCTCTAAAAGAACTTAAAAAACAAATTGGCTGAAAAGAGAAAGAGATTGCCAGCATGAAAGAAGAGCAAAGCATAACCAAAACCCAACTCCAAACATTGATAGAAAAATACCAAGGTTGCAAAAAAGGAGTTAGAGTCCACCCAAGATCACATGTGAGAGATGGGTTGGAATCATGCAAAGGGTATGAAGGTTATGCTTGAGAAACAGATAAAAAGCAATGGTGAAATTTGGGGTTGGTTATAGAAACATGATGATGAAAACACTGCTTTTGAAAAATCTGTTTCAACCACTGAATGTAACTACTGAGTTAATCCCCACAAACAAGAATGGCCAAGAAGTGAAAATCACTGACAAACTGGTAACAAATCACACTTGACAGACCAATGGGTCCCTCTGCTTTTGAGGAGATTGAAAATCATCAATTTAAACCAAAATGGTCTGATGAGTGTTGATATTCTTGAAAATTTCAAGCCAATGACTTTTACATCAACTGATGGTGTTAAAGCTCCAAAAGCTAAAGTCATTCCTCTTAAGGACATCCAGCAATGGTTAAAAACCTCTGCTGCAAAGGAGTCTGAAAAGAGGAAGAAGAAAGAAAAAATTTGATAACTGTTTTGTGAATTCTGTGAGAAAAGGAACCATCTAACAAAAGATTGTTTCCACTTAAAAAGCTTATGATATAAACAAAACAAGTGTCATAGTTTCCAGCTGAAAGCTGCATTGTTGTGGTAAAACAAACCACAAAAACTCAAGCATGTGTGTATCTCAAAAACTTTGACATCAAAAAAGAATGAGTACCTTGCTTAAAACATCCTTGAGTCCCATCAGCATCACATCGGTCAAATTCACCAAGAAACAAACCACTGTTTGTGCCAGTTCAAACAGCTGTTCACAAAACAGCACTGAACCAAACATCTGTCCAAAAGAGATGTTCAGGTTACTGATGCACTTGCATGCCAATCAGTTCAAAAGGGCAAGGAAAAACAGTCTTACCAAAGGATTCCAACACGTTTATGAGGTCTTACAAAAGCCCTCTAAAACCCAGAGTGAATAGGCATCCTTTGTTATCAGCAGGTGATTGGTCAAGACCCCCCAACAGTGGTTAGCAAGAAACAGTACTAAAACTGTCCAAACCCCCTGACTTAACCACTGCTCATCACAACTGCATCCGTACCAAACACTGCTGAATCCCATCCAAAGCCCCTGTTTGGCTTTTGGAGCCCCTTAATGAACTAATCCTTTTACTTCATGTGCAGGGAGCTTCTGCATGCTTTGATAGTCTTTGGTATGTAGATAGTGGAGGCTCCAGGCACATGACAGGATGTTAAAGCCCTCCTCAAAGACTTTTAAAAATCCATGGAGGGGGTGATATATCCTTTGGAAATAATAGTAAAGGGAAAGTTCTGGGGTCTGGAACAGTGCAATCTGGTAATGTAAAATTTGAAAATGTCAATCTAATAGACAATCTGAAATTCAACCTTCTGAGTGTATCTCAAATGAGTGACAAAGGGTTTGGGTCATTATTCACAAAAGATTGTTGTAGGATTGTTGGACCAAGAAATGGTCAAAAAGATTGAGCAATAATCAAAAATGGTCAAACTAAACTTGTTGCTCAAAGAAGTGGCAAATGTTTATGTGTTTGACATGTCAAAAGAGTGTCCCAAAGCTGATGCCTGCCTGTTCTCAGCTGCCTCTAACAAAGAGACAGAACTTTGGGCACAGAAGATTGGGGCACACAAATCTTAAGATAATAACTGAAATTTCAAAAAATGGTTTGGTGAGAGGCCTACCACAAAAAATTGTTTTCATGTCCTGAACATTGCATTTCCTGTTTTAAAAGGAAAACAGCATAAAAGTTTCTTACAAGTCCATTGAAGAGTCCAAAACAACCCAATGTTTACAAATGCTACACATGGATTTGTTTTGGCCCAGTTTCAAGTCATGAGCCTCAAAAAGAAAAGAATATTGTTTGGTTATAGTTGATGACTTTTCTAGGTTTACATGGACTTTCTCTTCCTGCACTCTAAAGATGAAACTGCAGGCATTTTGCAAGACTTTGTGACACAGGTTGAAAAGCAATTTGACCTTCCAGTGAAAAGCTTTAGGAGTGATAATGGCACAGAATTTAAAAAAAAGGAAGTTTGGATGCCTTCTGTGTGAAGAAAGGGATTGTAAGGCAGTACGGCATCCCTAAGAACACCAGAGCAAAATGGGGTGGTTGAAAGAAAGAACAGAACCTTGATTGAGGCTGCCAGAACTATGCTTGCAGATTCAGGTTTGCCATTAACTTCTGGGCAGAGGCAGTAAACACTGCTTGCTATGTCCAGAACAGAGTTTTAATAAACCCCAGGCACAAAAAGACTGCCTATGAAATTCTGTATAAAATCAAACCGCTGATCTCATACTTCAAAGTGTTTTGGGCTTGCCCATGCTTTATTTTGAACTTAAAATATTCCATTTCAAAATTTGCAGCCAAAATTGATTGTGGTTATTTCCTGGGATACTCCAACCCATTGCCAAGGCCTACAAAGTGCTTTCAATGCACGGACCAAGGTAGTGGAGGAGACCTTGGATGTAAGTTCAATGAACTTTCATTAATGAAAATCCCAGGCAAATCATGCCCGATCTGTTTGATCTTGAAAAAATTCACTTTTGAAAAATACTGCTATCAAGACTAACAGTGCAGTCCATCAGAGGATACATCACCAGACTATGGGTATGAAATCATCATCCCTCAAAGGTCTGCCACAAAGGGAAAAGCACCAGTTGTTCAAAAACAGCTGCCCAAAGCTCAACCACTGCTACCTCAACAGTTGTTGACCAAAGTAGCCCATCTACCACTGCTTCCACAATCCTCAAACACTACTGACAAAAGTCCTCAAACAGTGGATAAAAGTCAAGCAGTGGTCCACTCCATTACCACCCATTCCACCACCTTTTGAAGCCACTGCGGGTCATCAAAAGTCACCAGCAGTGGGTTAGCTCAGATGATACACATTTGCAGCCTTCACCAACAAATGCCATCATACCATACCAAGGAGATTTAATCTTCTTGAGATCTCATCCACCTTGATCAAATCATTGGCAACATCAATGAAGGGGTGCTCACAAGAAGCCAAACCCAAAAACATTTGTCTTTTTGCTGGCTTTCTATCACTCCATCAGCCAGTCCAAGTACCAAAGAGGCACTAAAAGACAACATTTGGGTAGAAGCCATGCAAGAGGAGCTCCAACAGTTTAAAAAGACAACAAGTATGGGAAGCTTGTACCACTGCCAAAAGAGGTTAGTCCATTGGCACAAAGTGGGTCTTCCAAGAACAAAACAAATGAAAGGGGCATTGTTGTCAAACAAAGCCAGGCTTTGTGGTTCAAGGTTACAGACAGGAAGAGGGGATTGACTATGATGAAACATTCGCACCCTGTTTGCAAGATTGGAAGCTATCAGACTGTTCCTGCCTTTGCTGTCAACCACAACATGAAGGTGTTTCAGATGGATATCAAAAGTGCTTTCCTCTATGGTACACTTGCAAGAAGAGGTGTATGTAATGTCAAACCTCCAGGCTTTGAGGATCCATTTTATCCTGATCATGTCTACAGGCTAAACAAAGCCTTGTATGGCCTGAAAACAAGCACAAGAGGCCTGGTTTTTCAGACAGTGACTTTGCTGGTTGTCACACCACAAGGAAGTTCCACTTCAGGAGGGTGCCAGTTTCTAGGTGATTGCTTAGTCTCTTGGCAAAGCAAAAAGCAAGCAGCAGTTTCAACATCCACTGCTGAGGCTGAATACATTGCTGCTGCAAGCTGTACAGCCCAACTCCTGTGGCTTTCAAAATCAGTTGCTGGATTTTGGTATCACTGCCTTAAAGGACACCACTCATGTGGATAGCCAGGCAGCAGAAAATATCATCAAAAATCCAGTTTCCCATTCTAACACAAAAACACATCGACATCAGACATCACTTTTGTGAGGGATTGCTATGAAAAAGGTTTGATTTCTCTGCATTCATGTCCCAACTAAAGACCAGCTGGCAGATATGCTCACAAAAGCACTTGATACAGCCACTTTTGAAAGCTTGGTCTCTAGGATTGGGATGCTAAACATGGAATAACAAGCAACATCTTGTTTTTCTATGAATAAAAGCAACAAAATGTTTTCAGAAAATCAAAAATCCATCCTTAAAAATAGCTAAAATGAAAATTTCATTAAAATCCTTAAAAGTCTGCCATAACCACTGATTGTTCCAAAAGTTCTGCTCTACTTCAAAAAGGCCTTGCCCACTACTGAAGGCAACCTCTGTCTCTCATTTCTTGATAACCTCTGTTGTTCAATAGCAGTGTCTTATCCACTGATATGCTATCCACTGATAGTGAAAATCATCCACTGCCCCCTTTTCCACTGCTTTCGTCAGTTGCTTTCATCAAAGTACTGTCCTTCATTTTCACCAGTGGTTGTCGCGTGGGCAGTACATAGCAGTCAGACCTTTTGTAACGGCTTGCCACGTCAGCATTCATTCTCTTTCCTATAAATTCCCCACTCACCACCAAAACAGGGTTTTTACTTTCGAATTGAATTTCTTAAAATTCTCTTCTCAAAGCAGTTTTTCTTCTCATCTCTCACAAATTCATTCGATCCGTTCGTTTCAAAAATGACAAAATCGAAGTCATCTGCAAAACCCACATCAAAATCATCGAAAACAACCTCTCAAAGGCAACCTCCACTGAAATTCCATTCAAAAATCTCACAATCTCCTGGGTCTTCTCACAAAACCAGGAACCACAGATTGTTTCGATTTCCCATTATTACCATCATGGCAAAGTCAAAGTACAAAACTTTGCTCACCACCCGATGCACCAATCTATTTGGCGACCCAAAGGGAATTTTGGAAAAATGCAACCCTTGAAAAACAAGGAGACATTGCAACCACCATTCACTCTTCTATAAAGGGTAAAACCTGTCCAAATCTCGCGCACAATCCATCTTCGAAGTCTTTCAACTCGATGATCAGGCAGGTAAAACTTCCTTCACTAAAAACGAGTTGCCACATTGACTTCATTGAAAGAGGGTATGAAGCACCATGATGAAGAAACCTGACCTTAGAAAAAGGTTATTTTCCTCCTGCACCCAGATTCCTATTTCATACCCTCCTACTGTGTGTTTCAAACAAAACCACTTCTTTTAATGAGATCCCTATAAAGATTCAAAATCTGGGATATGCAATTCTTCAAGAAGAAAATTATAACTATTCTGGGGAAATCTTTAAAGATTTGGTTAATAATGTTGAAACCAAATCATTCTTATTGTTTTCCAAGGTTTTTAAGTTACTATTTTGAAAAAGAAATTCAGTAAGGATGATTTAGCTTTAATAAAACCAAGGGTGAAATAACTGTAATAAACTGCCTAACATCTGAAACTTTTTCACGAATGTTAGCACCCTTGCAAAACACAAGCAGGGGTACCTGAGCAGAATTTAGCAGCTACCACTGCTCCTCAGGTATCTGCTGCTGAGCCTACTGCTCTAGGTGATCAAAGCAGCAGACCAACTGTTTTGAAACCCACACCTACAAAACCCAAAAAGCTTTACAAAAAGAATAATCAAAACCCCCCCAAACCAATCAAAACGGCAACTCTGGAGGATGAGATACCAGAGTTAATGCCTGTGACAACACAAATGTCACAAGAACCACTGCTGCTTCTTCCTCACAGCAGTTGGTACAAATATCTCAACCCATAACCATAACTCCTCCTACTTCTTCACAAAAAGAAACAGGTTGTACACAAAGGGCCACCACATTATGATGCTCCTGGATACACTCGTTTCCATCATCCACAGCTCAATGCCCGGAGCAAATCCACTTTCTACACCCACGCATCACATCCTCAATTCCACCAAAAACACAACTGTTGTTGGATGCAATTTGATTTGAACCAGGCATTACTCAGTCCTTCTCAATCGACTGTCAATGAGAATATAGCCTCAACAATGACTGAGCCTGCTGTATCATTCTTTGCTAACCCACCAACACAACCTGAGGAGGTTACACCCATTGAGTTACAAGTAACTCTTTGTGGTAATCCAAGTGAAGCAGCCAACTACAACTGTTGAACCCACTGGTTTACAGTTGGACACTGGTTACATCAATAAAACTTCCTTGGAGGCAATTCCTTTTATAGCAACCTCTGCCAACCACCAGTGGATTTATTTATCCTACTGGCAAGCAATCAAAAGGTTGTCAAGTGTTGAAGGAAGAAGACCCCAGTACCAAGAAAAAGGGCATCAGTGGTTAATGTTTGGGAGTAAACTCCCTACTTCAACCACTGATAAAACCACTGTTAGTGGGAAATCAGATGATCCCATTAAATTGGGTGATGATTTAAAGTACCAGAAATTGACGGCTCGTGTTGAAAAACTTGATAACTCTGTTGCAGAGCTCAAAGATATGCTCCAACAGTTGTTACAGGTACAAAAGGTACAATCCACTGCTGTTCCACCTCAAGCACCTGCTCTCCAACAGGCACCTGCTACAAATGAGCTCTGGAATCTTTTTCAACCTTTTCTCCATCATCAAGCACAAGCAGCAGATTAGCAAAACATGAAAAACATGTTCAAGAGCTGAGAAATGCTATGGAGTCTAGGTTCAAAGACACTCAGGCTGATCTAAAGGCTCTCAAAACTCAGATCCTGCACAACTCTGGCACTGCTCGTCCACCATTATTCTTCATTGATCAACTCCCCGAAGATAATGCCAAAAAGGGGGAGAAAATTCAGGAGTGGAGAAGGAAAGGAATAACAGATGGTCTCTACCTTGCACCAGAAAATTCAAATATGACCAAAAAGATTCCTTTGCTAGATGGGAGTAAGAAAATTGATGTGACCACAAATGCACTTGCAGAAGCACTTGCATGTGTGAAAAGGGATAGAGAGGCCAAAAGGAAGCCAGGGTGGATTATCTGGATCAGGGTACTTCAGGGTCAAGAGATGATGAAAAATCTTATTGATGAAAAGAAGAAGCCTACTAGAAAAGTAAGGCTACCCAAATCCATTCCGGTCAGACGTTCAAAGTCTGCTCAAAAACCACCACCTAAAACAGCTGTTGTAACTCCTGTTGTATCAGCAGCTGCTGTATTTCAGTAGTTTCAACATCTGCTCCCACTTCAACACACACCATCTCAACACACACACCACATCCACTGCTTTACCACCATCACCACCAAAATCTAAATCACCTCCTATCAAAAGGCAGAAGACAGCAATTGTTATAACTTCTGCTGTAAAGACAACAGTGGTTGGAACACCAGTTGTTTCAACAACTGTTAGTCTATCACAAACCACTGCCACTACAACCACCTTTCCATCCAAAACATCATCAGTCCCTCCTCAAATAAAGAGGAGAAGGCTAATTCCTAAAGATGATGTCACTGCACCATCCCAAACATCTTCAAAACCTTTAGCTCTTGTCAAAATACCAAAACCAGTCCCACTCTCTTCTGTTCCAATGCACAAGCCCTTACCTCCTGCAGGTGTTCAATTTCCTCTTGAACTAGAAGCTGTTAGAGAAGAAATAAAATCTTTCTATACTGAGGATGACCCTGCCAAAAGGAGTTTTCCTTCAATCAAAGGATATCCCTGGCCCAAAAATATTGAAGAATATTTGAAGATAAAGGCCAAGCAAGCAGAGGATATCTCGAAAAGAAACACACAAGGGAAATACGACAAAGAAGTATCAAGATACTACCAATATCTGCTCACACAAGTCAGTTCCCTAGAACGTTTTGCAAAGAATGTCAGTCAACAAATTTCAGAAAGAGCAGCTGAAACTTTGAAGAAAGACTACATTGAAAGCATTATGTTTCACAAAAGATACAAAGGAGAGAGACACATGTACAAAGAGTGGACTGTTCCTGAACTTGAAGTTGAAGCTGCAAGAATTCAAGACATGATAAAAGGAAAGTCACTCACACTCCTCCTGATTGGGCAAAGTTCAGAAAGAATGTACCTGATAAGCAAATGGAACTGAAGAGAATGAAAGAAGAACTGGTTGTTGCTGATTTTGGTACAAAAAGACAAATTGCTAGATGGAAAGAAGATGTGGTCAGGTCAACCTACAAAAGGTTGGAGGAATTAAGAAAGAAAGATCCAAAAATTCCTCAAAAACCTGACTATCCTGAAGCAGCGGTTTCAAAAGGACCATCAAAGCTGCAAATCAGGAGAGCCACTGCTCCAGCTGGTAATGCCATCTACAAAAGAAGGAAACAAAGCCAGTTAGGAGCTGAAACTGTTCAAGAAATTCTTACTGGAAATGTTGTTGTAAAAGAAGGTTTGTTAAGAACGTTAAAAGAAGAACTTGAACAGGAAAACTCTGCTACCACTGCTCAACCATGATGAACAGGCCAGCCTCACCAAATACTTCTGCTAATAAACATCTCCCAAGAAACCCACCAGGCTCAAAAATACAAAAGTGGGAAACTGCCAAACAGACCTGCGTATTGACTTTGCTCAGGTCTGGTGGAGAAGTGGAGAAAATATCAAGGGAACAAGCTCTTGGCCTGAGTCTTGAAGATTTGCAGGATCTCCTTGATCTTCCACTTAGCAGGGATGATGAAGATACAGATGCCCTTGACTTTGAATTACAATTTAAAGGTCAGATAAGGGAGCTGTTAATGAGGCAATAAAATATCCACAAATAATGAAGGATTTTGGCATTATCTGTTCCAGGGGGAGATTGTTGGGATTGAACCCTATCAGAGGAACAGATAATTAAAGCCAAAACTGGATCAGAGCAGTGGATCCTGAATAAGCAGATGTTGATATACAAATCTCTCCCCTTAAAAGTGATTACAACTACTGATGACCTCATATCTGCTGATCTTGCTAAACTGCTGACCCATAACTGCTGCTCAACTAAAGATCTGATGGAAGACTAAAGTCCTGCTGATTCAATCTACTGCCTTGAGTCAAGCACTGTTGATCCGGACAAGTGCTGCTGGGTTCACAGCAGTAAAAGGTTGCAGCAGCTGTTCTAAAGTCTGTTTTGTAATAGAATGTATTAGCAGTAGTTAACACAAGCAGTGTCTGTATAGATCAGAGGTTAGAGTTTGTTAGGAGGTTAGATGTCACTTTCATGGTGACGTCAGCAAAGATGCTCAGTAGTTTGCAAGTGCCTATAAATAGTTCAGTACTTTGTACTGTTCTATTAGCTCTTTGCATCATTCGTCTTCTTTGCACGAACAAACTACTGAGCTCTGGCTGAGGGGGAGTTTGCATTCTTACATCAATCATTGTAATCGTAGTTGAAATAAATTCAATCTTTCGGTTCTCTGTGTAAAGATGTTTGATAAAAATATTACTGTCGTTTGATTGTATGCAAAGTTTGTTTTCATTATAATTTCTGCTGCACACTCATCCATCTTCATCTTATTTTCAAACATAATATACAATCAAAAACAAACTCAGATCCAACAAAAACATGTTAAGCCCTGGTCTATTTGACGTCTCGTGCAAACGCCTGAATGCAATTCTCCTATGATCAACTCCTCTGGATGATAAGAAAGAGTTCGCGGCATCACTTCGCTTGGAACATCCACATCACCTTCCAGATTAGTAACATTTTGATTTGCACTTTGTTCACCAACTTGGTTTATTTGACTTGAATCCTGAATCTGCTCCCCCTCAGAATCTGAATCTCCATGATCAAAGATCGGCATGTTCTCAGATTCCTGATTATCATTCTCAACCGACTGATTATCTTGAGCAACTTCATTCTGTTGGACATCATCGTGTTCACCAGCATTACTCGGACCTGCTTCATCGTCATTGTTAGTGCAATAACGTCTGTAGCTTCCGTCAACATGTAGTCATATTTTGTATAGTTGTGTGTATGTTTTTGTATGTGTGTACGTAAAGCAGGACAAAATCGGTGAAGTTTTTGTTAAGTGTTGTTGATGCCAGCCGATCGGCTAGTCCAGCCGATCGGACAGCCCGGCCGATCGAGCAGGCTACTCGATCGGTTAGCATTGTCAGCCGATCGGCTAGCCCAGCCGATTGGCCAGCACTCTCTTATTCTGTCATTGCCTATAAATAGCCGGTAGGTTAGTTTATTTAGAACCTTTTGACACTTTGACTTGCTACCTACCTTTTGTATGTCTGAGTTCTTTCTGGTTCCTGTACACTTTCACATCATTCAATAGAATCTCAGATGGTGATTCAGAGTAGAATATTGTCTTTGTATATCTACTACGTGATTACATGAATTCCGCGCATTAATCACTTTATGATTCAACTACGTTTACGAATAAGAAGATCCCATCCGAGGGACCAACAAGTGGTATTAGAGCTTTAGGAAGCTGAATCGAGATCTACAGAGACGAATTCACCGGAATTCAAGCCGTTCTTGTTGATTTAGAGACGAATTCACCGGAATTCAAGTCGTGATTGCTGTGTCAGAAACAAATTTCACCGGAAATTTGTTATTTCTATCATTCCGACTCAAATTTCGCCGGAAATTTGACCGATTCTTCTATATTCTTCTCAGATCTAGTTCTACTTTTCACTTTACATCATAAAACCAGAAAAACTTAAAATTCAGTGAGATTTTACGGTTAAAAATTGACAAATTTGCTATCAATCGAATCGCAATCACCAGAATTACAATCCTACAAAGTTTCACAATCAAATTCAATCTAAAACTGGTTCAAACTGATCAAAATCTATGGAAAACTGTTCATGTTTGCTGATGTCAGCCGATCGAACGACCTAGCCGATTCATATACTTGCTGACGTCATCATTCCAAGTTGCATAACCGTTCAGATATTTTCTGTTAGAAAGTGTTGCTGACATCAGTAGTGTTAGCTAATCGAACGAGCAATTCGATCGGACAGCATTGTTGACATTTGATATTGTTGCTGACATCATATTGCTAGCCAATCGAATACGCCACTCGATCGGACAGTAATTGTGTACTGATTACATAGTTGTGTTTGTCAGCCGATCGAACGAGTCACTCGATCGAATTAGCCAGCCGATTGTGGGTGTGCTGATCGATCGAATGAGCCATTCGATCCAAGTGTCCTTGTGTTTACATCTTTGAAATTCAAAATTTTTCTAAGTGTTTGATAAACATCTCAGGTACTTAACAATGGAAGAATTCATGAACCCATTCAGTGAAATGTATGCGTTTGCTGGCAATGGTGGAGATGATTCAACAAACCGGACAAATAAGAATACTCCAAGTACGAGAAAGACGTTGACAGAAGCACTTAGTGTGGAAAGCGCTTATGGAACCTACAATAAGCCACCAAAGCTGTTAGCAATTGAAGATTATAACCGGTGGGCAAAGCGATTCGAGGAATGGTTGAAAGCCTTCGCGTATCCCAGTTGGAAAAGCTTAAAAAATGGTTTTAACAATGGTAGAGAAGACTTTGAGAACATGTCAGAAAGTGAAGAGATTGAATATTTTGTGGCTGAACAAAAATGTCTAGCTTTGATTAACCAATCAGTGAGAGAAGATATTATCTCACTGATTGATTATTCAAACGCAAAGGATCTTTGGGATAAATTACAAAAGAAATGTGTCGGTACTGCAGAAATCATTAAAAACAAAAAGAAACTTCTAAAAAGGAATTTGATCTGTTCGTATGTCTTAAAAATGAGTCTGTTCCAAAAATGATTGAACGTTTCGGGCATCTAAAACTAGAGTTGGCCAGGCATGGAATTGTTTTTACTCAAGAGGAGCTTGTAGACAAGTTATTTGATTCTTTTCCAGACGAAATGGATTGGCAATACTTCGCAATGATGATCAAGAATACAATCCAACCAAGTGTTCTGACTGTTGATTTGCTGATAGAGAAACTGGAGAGTCATGAGCTCGAAATAAAGAATACACATAAAGTCAATCACTCGTTATATCATCAAAATGTGGAACTTTATTATCCAAAGAGCTTGATTCAAAAGACAGGATCTCCGAAAACAGCCTTCACTGCAGAAAGTTCACAACCAATGACTCAAGAAACCTCACACAGTGGTTTTCATGGAGGAATGTCTTCCAACACTACAAGTCAAGGACCATTTTCAAGCACATCTGTATAGATCAGAGGTTAGAGTTTGTTAGGAGGTTAGATGTCACTTTCATGGTGACGTCAACAAAGATGCTCAGTAGTTTGCAAGTGCCTATAAATAGTTCAGTACTTTGTACTGTTCTATTAGCTTTTTGCATCATTCGTCTTCTTTGCATGAACAAACTACTGAGCTCTGGCTGAGGGGGAGTTTGCATTCTTACATCAATCATTGTAATCGTAGTTGAAATAAATTCAATCTTTCGGTTCTCTGTGTAAAGATGTTTGATAAAAGTATTACTCTCGTTTGATTGTATGCAAAGTTTGTTTTCATTATAATTTCCGCTGCACACTCATCCATCTTCATCTTATTTTCAAATATAAAATACAATCAAAAACAAACTCAGATCCAACAAAAACATGTTAAGCCTTGGTCTATTTGACGTCTCGTGCGAACGCCTGAATGCAATTCTCCTATGATCAACTCCTCTGGATGATAAGAAAGATTTCGCGGCATCACTTCGCTTGGAACATCCACATCACCTTCCAGATTAGTAACATTTTGATTTGCACTTTGTTCACCAACTTGGTTTATTTGACTTGAATCCTGAATCTGCTCCTCCTCAGAATCTGAATCTCCATGATCAAAGATCAGCATGTTCTCAGATTCCTGATTATCATTCTCAACCGACTAATTATCTTGAGCAACTTCATTCTGTTGGACATCATCGTGTTCACCAGCATTACTCGGACTTGCTTCATCGTCATTGTTAGTGCAATAACATCTGTAGCTTCCGTCAACATGTAGTCATATTTTGTATAGTTGTGTGTATGTTTTTGTATGTGTGTACGTAAAGCAGGACAGAATCGGTGAAGTTTTTTTTTAAGTGTTGTTGATGCCAGCCGATCGGCTAGTCCAGCCGATCGGACAACCCGGCCGATCGAGCAGGCTACTCGATCGGTTAGCATTGTCAGCCGATCGACTAGCCCAGCCGATCGGCCAGCACTCTCTTATTCTGTCCTTGCCTATAAATAGCCGATAGGTTAGTTTATTTAGAACCTTTTGACACTTTCACTTGCTACCTACCTTTTGTATGTCTGAGTTCTTTCTGGTTCCTGTACACTTTCACATCATTCAATAGAATCTCAGACGGTGATTCAGAGTAGAATATTGTCTTTGTATATATACTACGTGATTACATGAATTCCGCGCATTAGTCACTTTACGATTCAACTACGTTTACGAACAAGAAGATCACATCCGAGGGACCAACAAGTGGTATCAGAGCTTTAGGAAGCTGAATCAAGATCTACTGAGACGAATTCACCGGAATTCAAGCCGTTCTTGTTGATTTAGAGAGGAATTCACCGGAATTCAAGTCGTGATTGCTGTGTCAGAAACAAATTTCACCGAAAATTTGTTATTTCTATCATTCCTACTCAAATTTCGCCGGAAATTTGACCGATTCTTCTATATTCTTCTCAGATCTAGTTCTACTTTTCACTTTTACATCATAAAACCAGAAAAACTTAAAATTCAGTGAGATTTTACGGTTAAAAATTGACAAATTTGCTATCAATCGAATCGCAATCACTAGAATTACAATCCTACAAAGTTTCACAATCAAATTCAATCTAAAACTGGTTCAAATTGATCAAAATCTATGGAAAACTGTTCATGTTTGCTGATGTCAGCCGATCGAACGACCTAGCCGATTCATATACTTGCTGACATCATCATTCCAAGTTGCATAACCGTACAGATATTTTCTGTTAGAAAGTGTTGCTGACATCAGCAGTGTTAGCCGATCGAACGAGCAATTCGATCGGACAGCATTGTTGACATTTGATATTGTTGCTGACATCATATTGCTAGCCGATCGAATACGCCACTCGATCGGACAGTAATTGTGTACTGATTACATAGTTGTGTTTGTCAGCCGATCGAACGAGTCACTCGATCGAATTAGCCAGCCGATTGTGGGTGTGCTGATCGATCGAATGAGCCATTCGATCCAAGTGTCCTTGTGTTTACATCTTTGAAATTCAAAATTTTTCTAAGTGTTTGATAAACATCTCAGGTACTTAACAATGGAAGAATTCATGAACCCATTCAGTGAAATGTATGCGTTTGCTGGCAATGGTGGAGATGATTCAACAAACCAAACAAATGAGAATACTCCAAGTACGAGAAAGACGTTGACAGAAGCACTTAGTGTGGAAAGCGCTTATGGAACCTACAATAAGCCACCAAAGCTGTTAGCAATTGAAGATTATAACCGGTGGGCAAAGCGATTCGAGGAATGGTTGAAAGCCTTCGCGTATCCCAGTTGGAAAAGCTTAAAAAATGGTTTTAACAATGGTAGAGAAGACTTTGAGAACATGTCAGAAAGTGAAGAGATTGAATATTTTGTGGCTGAACAAAAATGTCTAGCTTTGATTAACCAATCAGTGAGAGAAGATATTATCTCACTGATTGATTATTCAAACGCAAAGGATCTTTGGGATAAATTACAAAAGAAATGTGTCGGTACTGCAGAAATCATTAAAAACAAAAAGAAACTTCTAAAAAGGAATTTGATCTGTTCGTATGTCTTAAAAATGAGTCTGTTCCAAAAATGATTGAACGTTTCGGGCATCTAAAACTAGAGTTGGCCAGGCATGGAATTGTTTTTACTCAAGAGGAGCTTGTAGACAAGTTATTTGATTCTTTTCCAGACGAAATGGATTGGCAATACTTCGCAATGATGATCAAGAATACAATCCAACCAAGTGTTCTGACTGTTGATTTGCTGATAGAGAAACTGGAGAGTCATGAGCTCGAAATAAAGAATACACATAAAGTCAATCACTCGTTATATCATCAAAATGTGGAACTTTATTATCCAAAGAGCTTGATTCAAAAGACAGGATCTCCGAAAACAGCCTTCACTGCAGAAAGTTCACAACCAATGACTCAAGAAACCTCACACAGTGGTTTTCATGGAGGAATGTCTTCCAACACTACAAGTCAAGGACCATCTTCAAGCACATCAAACCAACAGCAAACTGCACCAAAGAATGTCTTTCAATGTAACATTGCAGTTGACTTGAAAAATGGTCAGAATTTTAGTGAGGAATCAGCGAAACAACAGATGATTTTCTTGGCATCTATATTGGAGTCATATGAGGGGTTAGTTGCTGGGAAGATAGGTAACACCAACCTGACGAAGGAAGACTACGATCAAATAGATCCTGAAGAAATGGAGCTAATTGATATTCGTTGGGCTATGGCTAGTGCTGTTCGTCGAGCACAACGCTTCATGGAAATAACTGGCAGGAAAACAATTGGTGGTCCATCTACCAAATTGGGTTTCGATAAGTCTAAAGTGACATGTTTCAAATGCAAACAAAAAGGTCACTTTAAACGAGAATGCAGAAACGAGTATGCTGATGAGTCTACTAATCCGTTCTGAGAAGATTATTATAAGAAAGCAATTTGCCATCAGAATAAGTCGGAACCTCCAAGGCTGAAGCAGATTGAAGAAAAAGATAAGGAAAAGTCAAGAGCTCTAGCAGTCATTCATTATGATGAGGGATATGACTGGAGTGAGATATTGCCTGAAGAAGATGCGGTTGGTTACGCATTCGCAGCAGGAAAAGATTGTTCCGTTCAAAGATACAAGAACAGAAGAAGAAAAGTTTGTGAACAGAAGAATGAAAGCCCAAACAAAAGTAAGCAGAATCTATACCATTTACAAAGAAGCAAAAAGGGCTAAAAGGTGGGATCCAGACAGAGAATGTTATCTTGATCCTCAAGGTAATATCGCAATCGATCCAAGTTCACTCAGTGTTGATGCAATCATTCAGCAATATACTGAAGAAGAGGAAGCTAGACAAAGAGAATGGTGGGGTGAAAGTGAAAAGAAAGTGGAAGAAAAAGAAGAAAAGGTGAAGTCGACAGAAAAGAAGATCGATGATGGGGTGATAGATACATCACAGGAGCTCACAGTCGAAAATCTGATGAAGATGGCAGACAAAGTTCTAGCTGCTAAAGAACTGGAGGTAGATTCTAGTTCTGGAACTGAGTCAAACGCCAAGGTCAGTCAGATAAACATGAATGTAGTGTCAGGTAAGAAAGACAAAAGCGAAAGTGACTGCAAGAATTGCATGAAAAATTGCAAAGATTGTAGTACTATCGCTTATCTCAACAGCAAAAAGGTTGAAGATCTGACTAAAAGAGTCAGAGAGGTTGAAAACCAAATCTTAAACCGGGATAAATTGCTAAAAGCTTCAAACGATCGTGCAAAAGATTTAACTGAAAAAATTGAAAGTGATAAAAGTGACATAGAAAGAACTAAGAAAGAAAATGAAAAACTCATTCTTGAAAATCGTCACATCACTGAAAATTTTGAGAAGCTTAAGCGAACGGTTAAAGATTCGGATGATCGAAATGGGAAAACAACAAAAGAAAATGTTCAACTGACGGGTGTGTTAAGGGTGAAAGAGGAGTTAATAAACAACCAATTGGATGAAATTGCTAATCTGAAGCTTCAATTTCAAGAAGCAAAAATCGAAAACAAACGCATCCAATTAAAATTAACCAGTTACAACTCCGCAAGCTTTGTTCTGCAGCACATTGTTCCCAAACCCATTGGGAAAAACAAAGCTGGCGAAGATGTATTTTCGGACGGAACTGGAGTGGGATATCATCAAATCCCACCACCTGTTTTAAACAATTTCTCAAAGAAAAAGTCCGGACTGGTTAATGATGATGAAAATTCAGATGATATAAAACTTCCAGAGTCAATTGATGTTACATTCTCATCATCATCATCATCTGATGATAGTGTTCAGACTGATATTGTCAAAAGCATGGCAGAAAGTGTCTTAGAGTCTGATTCAAATGAAGATGATGGTTGTTTCTTGGATAAATACATTCCGAAACAAAAATCCAAGAACAACTTAAATGAAGAACCAAATCTTGTCATGTACAAGATGTTGGGTTCAGATAAGTTGTTTTCGGATACTGAGTTTCCGATTGAGAATGTAAATGTCAACAAATTGAAAAATGTTTACAAATTGATCGAAGTTGAGTTGACAGAAGTGAAAAGTTTGAACCAAACAAAAAGACAAATGAATTTTGAAAAAAGATAAAGCTTACTACAAGAAACCCGTTATTCCTCCACGTTTTTCTAATAACAATCGAAACAATTGGTCGGGTGGATATCAGGGGGTAAGTCTTATCAGAAGAAAAATGTTCAAAACAAGAAATTTGTTGAAAAGAAAGTTTTTGTGAACAGTTCGAGTTCATTTTCTAATGAAGAACCTGAAATCTTTTCAAAATCAAACAAAGAGTTCTTTGAGGAAAAAGCTTCACAACCTCAGTCTGAAGGCACAAGTCGGGTTGTTAACACCCGAACATGCTTCAGATGCAATCAAGTTGGGCATATTGCACGAAAGTGTACCAACTTGAAGCCTAAGACTGATGTTGTTGAAAATCAAAAGAAGAAAAATGAGTTAAAAGAAAAAGCTCCATTGGTTGTTGAGAAAAAGAGCTTGAAAAATGACATCACCAAAGTCAAAACTGAACCCGTAAAGAAGATGGAAATTAAAAATGATAAATTTTACAAACGGGTCGCAACAACTAAACAAACATGGAAGCCAAAAGTTGCTGAAATGAAAGCAAGTTGTTCAAAATCAAAGGTTTCTGAAATGAAAAAAACAATCATCTTCTACCACATCGGTAAAGATGAGTGTTCCTGAAAAGAAAAGGGTTCCATTATCTCAACAAGTTTGGAAACCAAAAAGTGAGAAGAAAATTTCAACTTCCGAGGTGAAAAAGTCTGAAGAATCAATTACGGTTGATTATGATGCAAATTTTCCACCTCTCAAGGCTGAAAATTTCAAAATTCAAATTGCAAGGATCAAAGTTGCACCTAAGGCTGATGAGGCCTGGGTGGACTCGATGTTTGACTAAACAATTTGAATTGCCGGAGCTTCCTTGATCGCGAAGCATGTATCGGCATCCTTTATTGAAATGTTTTAATCATGGTTGTTTATGTGCAGGATCTTCCACAACTTGTTTCAAGATGGATCATGGACAGTGGAGCTTCCAGACATATGACGGGGAAGACTGCATTGTTGTACGATGTAAGGAATATAAATGGAGGATATGTTGGATTCGCGGGCAATCAAGGTGGTCGTATAGTTGGTGAAGGAACATTATCAAATGGGATTGTAACGTTTGAAAGAGTCAATTACATTGCTGAGCTGGAGAACAACCTAATAAGTATTTCTCAGATCTGTGACAGAAAGTACACCACTCACTTCACTGACAAAGAATGTTTGATACTAAAACCGGGATTTGTTGTACCTAAAGAGTGGGTCATCCTGAGGGCACCAAGAGTAAACGACCTGTATGTATTGGATATGAGCATAGCAACTACAACAACGGGTCAGGCTCACTATTTTGTGTCAAGAGCAACTGAGAAGGAGTCGAGATTGTGGCACCGAAAAATGGGGCATATACATCTTCGAAAAATGAATCACTTGGTGCACAATGATCTGGTTACTGGAGTTCACAACAAAGGTTTTCATCTAGAAGGGGAGTGTATAAGTTGCATTAAAGGCAAACAGAAGAAAAAGTCGCACCCCAAAAAGCAAGTCAATTCAGTTTCACGACCGTTGGAAAGACTTCACATGAATTTATTTGGTCCTATGAATGTCAAAAGCATTACAGGAGATTACTACTGCTTGGTCGTCACTGATGATTATTCTAGATTTTCTTGGGTATCTTTCTTGAAGACAAAGAATGAAACGTTTGACAGTCTGATGGCGTTATTCAAAAAGATTGAGAATTTGTACCAGAGACGTATCCGAAGAATTAGAAGTGATAATGGTACTGAATTCAAAAACCACAAGATGGAAGAATTTTGTGAAGAAAGATGTATACTGCATGAGTTTAGTGCTCCGTACACTCCGCGGCAGAATGGAGTTGCAGAACGCAAAAACCGGACGCTAATCGAGACAGCCAGAACCATGCTCACAGATTCAAAACTTCCAATAAATTTTTGGGCTGAAGCTGTTTCTGCCGCATGCTATACTCTCAACAGAGTTCTCACCGTGAAGAAATTCAACAAAACATGTTTTGAATTGATCAATAACCGCAAGCCTAAAGTATCTTGAACCGTTCGGGTCACCCTGTACGGTGATAGAACCTTTTGGAAAATTTGGTCCGAAGTGCATTGAGGGTATTTTTGTTGGATATGCAAGTCCTCTGCGTCGTGTCTTCGTGCCAAGTGAAAAGCGGATTATTGAAGCTGCAAATGTTGAATGTCATGGTAATATGATGCCACCTCAGAACCCAGTAGATTCATGGCGTTACCATTACGACACGTTGTGGGATTCCTTTGATGTAATGGAAGAACCTGAAGATGAAGAAGACTTCTTTGATGAGCTGGATATTCTTAGAAACTATGAGTCATCAGAAGAAAGATTTCCAGCACAGTATTCTAGGCAATCTCAGAAAACTTTAAATGATGATGAAGCAGGTCCTAGTAATGCTGGTGAACAAGATGATACTCCAGGGAATCAGACGGCAACAAATGATGACACAACATCTGATATTGGTCCAACTTTTGATCATGGGGATTCTGAATCTGAGGGGGAGCAAATCCAGATCTTAGGTCAAGCAGATCCTATCAGTGAAGAAGGTGCAAATCAAAATGTCACTAATCTGGAAGGCAATGTGGATGTTCCGAGTGAAGTAATGCCCAGAACTCTTTCATATCATCCGAAGGAGCTGATCATCGGAGAGCTTCAATCAGGAGTTCGCACCAGACATCAAATTGACCAAGGGCTTACTAGTTTTTATTCATCAGTAGCACCTCCACAATCTGAATTTTCACTATGTTGTTTTATCTCGCAGATTGAACCTCGAACGTACAAAGAGGCGCTTACTGAAGATTCTTGGGTCAACGCGATGCAAGAAGAGCTGAACCAGTTTGAGAAATTAGGTGTTTGGAAACTGGTGGATTTACCAGAGGGTCACAGGAAAATCAACACCAAATGGGTGTTCAAGTGTAAGAGGGACGATAGAGGTGTAGTGGTCAGAAACAAAGCTCGACTTGTTGTTCAGGGCTTCAGTCAACAGGAGGGAATTGACTTTACCGAAGTGTACGCTCCTGTAGCACGACTAGAAGCAATCAGAATTTTCCTAGCGTTTGCATCATGGAAAAACTTTAAAGTCTACCAGCTTGATGTGAAGTCGGCCTTTCTCTACGGCAAAGTGAAGGAGGAAGTGTATGTGGGACAGCCACCAGGTTTTGTCGATCCACACCACAAGAATAAAGTGTATCTCTTGGATAAAGCATTATATGGCTTACACCAGGCCCCGAGAGCCTGGTATGAGACATTATCTCAGCATTTGCTAGCCAATCACTTCATCCGAGGAACAATAGACGCCACCCTCTTCACAAAGATAGTCGACGGTCACCTGCTGATAGTACAAATTTATGTGGATGACATAATTTTTGGGTCAACAAACGCGGACTTGTGCAAAGACTTTGAGCAAGTGATGAAGCAAAAGTTCGAAATGTCATCAATGGGGGAAATGAAATTCTTTTTGGGGCTCCAAGTTGATCAACTTCCTGAAGGAATTTTCATACACCAGAGAAAGTACGTTCATGATATTCTAGAGAAATTTGGAATGTCAGGTTCTACTCCTGCGGCAACCCCATTAGCAACAAATCATGGAATTCACCCAGATCTCACCGGAGATAAGGCAGATGAAACTCTTTATTGTTCCATGATTGGTTCTTAGATGTATCTAACTGCTTCAAGACCCGACATTATGTATCCAACGTGCCTCGCAGCAAGATTTCAATCTAACCCGAGAGCCTCGCACTTGATCATTGTTAAAAGGATATTACGCTACCTGAAGGGAACTCCATCGTTGGGGTTGTGGTATCCTAGAAAAGGTGACTTTACGCTCGAAGGGTATTCCGACTCGGATTTCGGATGCTGCAAAGTCAATGCCAAATCAACAACTGCAGGATGCCAGTTCTTTGGACCTCGCTTGGTCACCTGGCAGTGTAAGAAACAAACATCTGTGGCGCTATCCACATGTGAAGCAAAGTACATTTCTGCCAGCAGTTGCTATTCTCAGATCATGTGGATACAGCAACAGATGCGTGATTATGGTTTGCAGTTTCTTAACACTCCTCTTTTTGTTGATAATGAGGCCGCAATTAATATAACAAAAAATCCGGTACATCACGCTAAAACCAAACATATAGAAATTCGTCATCACTTTATTCGCGATTGTTTCGAGAAAAAGTTGATACGAATTGAGAAAATGCACACCGACAAGCAAAAAGCTGATTTACATACCAAGGCATTTGATAGAACACGCTTTAAATATCTTTTAAAACTAAATGGTATGATGCTCTTGTCGGTGAAGGATGGAATCGTTGGCGTTGATGAGGATACCACTGTAGATGATGCTGATAATCTATCTGCAATGGTTTGTCGATTTTTCACCTGTTTTGGTCTTTAGGGGGAGATAGGTATATTTGTATATATATTTGTATATACTTTTCAGAAAATCCAAAAACATTAAAAAATCAAAAAGCCAAAAATATGATAAAATTTCGAAATCCAAAAACAATAAAAAATTAAAAAGAGCCCGTGTAAAAGGGAAAATGATAGTACATCAACTAGACTGTTACGGTATGCTAAAGATTTGTAAAGTTTTAAAAGGTTTAAACAGTCTCACTAATAATGTGTCGATAGGTTTTTGCACAGTTAATAGATTTGTTCGGGATATAAACTTAAAAATACAAAACGAGACTTATTTTGTGGGGAACACTATTTGGATATATAGGTAACCCCTGAAATCTCGTTTGATAGATCCCTTATTCTGAGATACTAGGTCTTTATACTCAGTGATATTTGGGGTATTATTACGGGACTTCTGCTGAATGGAAGTTCTGACCTAGTCCCTGAATAATACTTTATGCAAAATGCTTGAAACATAGCATCGCCCTCAGCAAGCTGATGAAACAATAAAATTGATAGTCGCTGCTGTTGAAATCAAAAGATCCTCTAAAGGGGACACACCGAAAAGTCGAAGCCGTCATCTCTCTGCGTATACGGAAGTATCGACCTGAGCTCTCACGGCCCTCGCATTTAACCCCTTACAGATATCATCTGTGGTATACTCACCTGTAAGACTGAATACTGGGAACTTGATATGGGAGTATATTCAAAAGGTGGGACACATAAATGAGTCAAGTTAATAAGACATCTAAATCGTATCCTGAATAAATTGAAATCTGTGAGAAAACTTAAAATGGATCAGTATATCGACAATCGAGGTGAATTGTTTAATCCTGAATATGAAATGAAGCTTAACGGTACTTGTAACATGTCTAAAAAGCTGATATGATTTCCTGACACGCTCATCAAAAATATGTTTGTATATAGATTTCTTTCTTTACATTCTGTTTTTCAGTTTCAGTTATACTTTTATAGGTTAGAGTCTGCTTATAAAACTCAAAAAGATTTTACACTTCTGCTTTATTTTTGACAAACCAAAGCGGAGGATTGATCTTCAGATTCACAGTCTGATGCAAGTTGCAGGAAGTTGTTCTGAGCTGAAAAACAAGTTGGGAGCTAATCTTGATATAAACAAAGAAAATAAAAAGTCAAAATGCAAGTTCATTAAGTTGAAACTTGTAAAATTTTCAGAAAAATGTTTAAAATATCAGTTTGTTTTTGCTTCGAGTCAACCAAGGTCATTAAGTTGAACTTGGTCGACAAATTAAGTACCTAGGGTCATTAGCTTGGACCTAGATACTTAAGTGGATTTCTTGAACACTGATAATGTGAAAAAGGTCAAAAAGTCAAATCGGTTTGAAAGTCAAAGTTCCATGAATCGAACAGGCCAGCCGATCGGCTGGACCAGCCGATCGAACTGCCTAGCCGGTTCATTGACACACTATAAATAGGAGTTCAATGCTTCATTTGTTCTTTTTCGCACTTCGTTCGAACCAAAAACATTCTCAGCCGATTCACTGATTACATTATTTTCATTGATCTTCATCTCTCTTTGCATCAATATATTTGATTTGTTGGCTTACTCATCATCTCAAATGGCAAAGGTACGTTTTATAACAGCAAAATCTTTGAAATTTTTCGTGTTCTTCATGTTCATATCTGTCGGATCTTTAAATCTCAGATTTAGGAAGATTCAGGATGTTTTGATGAAATCTAGGTATAGGGTTTTGTTCGCAATACAAAGATCTTTAAGTTTACCGGATCAATTTCTGAAAAATCATGCTAAAACTTGATAGATCTAAGATTAAGGTGTTACGGCTGTCGGCATGTTCTTTGAGCGATTAGACTCTGTTTAGGACGAATTAGACAAGAATGAACATAGGGTTTTGATCGCGACAACATCAGGAACAAGGATCTGTGCTCAGTTTGTAAAAACTAGCATAAAATTTTTGAATCATCTGTTTATGTTCTTCAAACTGTTCTTCATCGAAGATGCCAGCCGATCGGCTAGCCCAGCCGATGGGACAGCAATCATAATGTGTTTTAGTTGTTGTTGCATTAGGTAGTTGATGTCTTGAAAAATGTGCTTTGATTGTGCTAAGTGCTTGGAATATGGTTTTGCATTGTGCTAGCCGATCGGCTAGACTAGCCGATTGAATAGCAATGTGTCAGCCGATCGGCTAGACCAGCCGATCGAGTAGAAATGAAGATCATGTGTGTTTGAATGTTTATTTTGAAATCTGTGTGATTGAATGTTGATGTCTTGAAAAGTGTGCTAAATGTTTGCTATGAAATATGTGTGTTATAATCATTTGAAGAATATTGTTTGATCATAGCATTGCCAGCCGATCGGCTAGACCAGCCGATCGAACAGCAATGACAACATTGTCAGCCGATCGGCTAGACCAGCCGATCGAACAACAATGTGCCAGCCGATCGGCTGGACCAGCCGATCGAACAGGAATTACTCTTCTATTGAAAAGCTTGTGTTAATCAATAGGGCAGCATTACTTGTTGAAAGGATAGTATTCTTTACAAACTTAGATTTCTGTGCATAAGTTTGCCAGCCGATCGTAGAGCATTTGCAGCCGATCGGACACCATATATAAGAACTTCTTTGTCACATTTTGTCAGCCGATCGGCTGGACGAGCCGATCGACCAGGCATTGTCACTTTATTCAATCTCAGCCGATCGGCTGGACCAGCCGATCGACCAGGAACTGTCACTATAATCATTCTCAGCCGATCGAACAGTAATGCTCTTCGATCGACCAGACCAGTCGATTCTGTAGTGTTGTCACATAGAAATTTCAAAGTGTTAGAAAAATTTTCAGAATTTTCATATTCTTGTTTGAATGATTTATACTGAATATTTTTACAGGGACGAGGAAAAGAGAAAGACAGACTCATAACATACCTTGTGAAATTGATTCTGAATCAACCACTGGTACTGTGGTAGAAAAGATGGCAACGTTTTTGAGAGAAAGCAGAATAGCTAAAGCTATGTCTGATAAAACTGTGATTTATGAATCACATGTTAGAACATTCTGGAACACTGCTAGATATGAAGATTCAGACAAGATGATACATGCAGTATTAAGAAGGAAAGATCAGGCTGGAAAGGATATAGATGTGGAGTTTAAGTTTGATGTAGGAGATGTGAGGAGAGTTCTTGACTTCCAAGATTCTGACAATGATCCAACAATCATGTCTGAACGTCTTGTAAAAGGTTTGTGGTGTAGAATGGGATTTACTGGGTTCATTAATGGAAAGATGTACAAAAGATGCTTCTCCAAAGCATATAGGTACTTAATACACTACATGATACACTCAATGGGACATAGAAAGGGAGCATATGATGAGGTTGCCGATTACATCATGAATATGATAACAAGCTTGGTACTAAACAGAAGGTACAACATTTCACAAGTGATTTTTGAATACATGAAGGAGAATTGTGAAGCTGGAGCAGATAAGTACATCATGTATCCTAGATTCATCATGATGTTACTAAATGACAAAATCAAAGATCTTCCAAAGGATTGTGAGGATGTGATGGAGATGAGTGTTGTGAATAAGACAACAATAGGAAGAGTTACAAAGGATAAGGATGAGAAAACCAAGCAGATGATTTGCAGAATAAAAGATAAAGCATATGTTGCTCCTGAAAATGATAAATGGAGGCATGACGACAGCAATTCAGACAATGAAGACTCAAAGATGAGTGAGATGGTTGAGAAAAAGAGTAGGTGGTGGCATGTTAGAGATGGAAAAAGGAAAAGGACACCTAAGTCATCCCCTGCGGTTGTTATTCCTAAAGAAGGAGAAAAGGGTATAGTGAAAGGGGGAGCATTAAGGCAATTAGTTCACATATGATTTAAATGTTTCTAATCTTGTTGTCTATGTTTGTCTTGTAGGGTCTTCTGGAGAGCCATAGCAGAAGTTAATTGATGAGACAGTTCTAGAGCCATCTGTGGTGATTGAACAAGGTGCTAATTTGTTAAAGCAATCTTTGGAAAGCTATTTGAAAAGGAACGAAGAAGTAGCAGCACAACAAGCTCAAGGAACAAGTGCTCATGCTGAAAAGGTTACAAGGGTTCAACCAGATACAGAAGCTTTAAGGAGTTCAAGTGATAGAGATTCTGAAGCTACTCAATCTGAATCTGAATTAATTCCTGAAACTGTTGGTAAAGGAAAGGTTCAGTTGAAGAAAAGACCTGCAAAGAAACAAAAAGGTTCAGATGATGAAGATTCTCCTTATGATCCTGAAAAGTTAAAGAAACAAAGAAAGAAACGAAAGGCAGCTCCAGTTGGTGTAATTCCCAGAAATGTCAGATCAAAGAAATCAGGAGCTGAGTCACAAAAAGATAAAGAAGGAAAGGCAGCTCAACATGTTCAGAAAGAAAAATCACCAAGTGTTGATGTTCCAAAAGAACCGGAGGTGAAAGCAAAAGAAGTTCCAGTTGTGGAAACAGAAAAGAAGACAGGTGATGATGATTATGTAGAAATCACTGGATTCAGAGTTGCTAGTCCAAAACCTGCTCAACAAGAGATTCCTCAGTCATCACAACAGAAAGTAGAAGACTTTAACTTTGATTTTGACAATATTGGTTCGGCTACTGGTATTTTTTCTGAAGATATGCCTGAAGGTGAAAGTGATATGTTCAATGATCATGCGGTTAAAGAACTGACTATGAAAGTTAAAGAACTGGAAAAAGAGAAAGCAAAAGCTGAGGAAGAACGTAATATGCTAAGAAGTCAAATTGATGAATTGATGGAAGCTCACAATAAAATAGTTGCAGCATTGGTTGAAAAGGAGAAAAGAATGAATCAAATGAAGGATGAGACCGAGGGTAATTCTAAAGTGTTTGAGTCGTTAACACAAGAGATATCTTCTTTGAATGCCAAGATAAAGGATCTGGAGAATGTGAATCAAACGTTAAATCAGCTTCTTAATGAGATGAGTGAAGCTTCGTCTAATGAAATGAAAGCAATGAAACTAGAGATGGAGGCTATGAAAGCTGATAAAGTAATGAAAGATCAACAACTTCAGATGCTGGTTGCTGTGGTTGAAAGTCATTTAAAGATGAACATTCATGCTGCGTCTGATGAAACTGATGTGATAAGAGCTAACGAAAGAAGAATGGAGCGTGAACGTCAAATGGCTGAAGAAGCAAACCTAAAGAACAAAGGAATAGTTGAAGAGGTTGAGATAGTTGATGCATCTTCAAGTCAACCAGAGGTTGGAGGTTCTTCTTCGCAGCCTGATATTGAAATGATTGAAGAGATTGAGGTTCAAGAACAAGAAGTTGTTGAAAATGATCAAGAGATGGTTGAAGCTGAAGCTGAAGAGCCTCATGAACCAGAATACTTGATTGTTGGTGAGCCTTCTGAGCCTATTATTGCTGAAAATGTCCTTCGAAGAGTTGAAATTATTCAAAGGAGAATAAGAGCAAGGGAAGTACTACTGCTGGAGTACACAACTGACAAATTTGTGTTAGTTGGAAATGCTTACCCTATGCCATATAATTCAAAAGAAGTGGCAAAGTTGTTAAAGTTTCTGGATCTAAAAAGAAAAGGAAGAATAGCAGGTGGAGAGATTGTGGATGAAGATTCTGATAGAGAATTGTTTGGAGATGATGAAGAAGAAGATAAAGATGATTCTGATGATAAAGATGATAATGATGATAAGTCTGATAAAGATGACAAAGGCGATGACGATAATGATCAAGGTGCTTCGGGTTTATTAATCAGTGAACCAAATGTTCAAGAAAGAGTGGATGAGCTGAGGAATAATGAAATAAACGAGCAGGAGGATGAAGTTGATTATGAAGCATCGTCGTCTGGAAAACAACCTGTTGATCAGGTACTTCTTTCTAACCCTACTGTCATTTACTTATCTGGTAAACAACAAGGAGAGGTAGAGGTTAAAAGAACTCGGGCTGAAATGTTAGAGGAATTGGGTTTGGAAGATGGAAAATTTAAATTCGATATTGAAGATGAAATTCCTCACTCACCTGTAAAAGATTTCGAGCCTAGATACCCTCATGAAGCTGATCATTATGATGAAGTGATTGTTGAAAGCGCGTCTGATTCAGAAGAAGATAGGGTGGATTTTCATTATGAAGGTGAAGATGTTGCATTCCCTACTTTCACAGAGTTGTTTCAAGAAAAGAATGAAGATCAGTTGAGAAGAAAGATTGAAGAAAGGGTTGCTACAGCAGATATTCCTGAACCGGTTCCTAGAGAGATAACAGCTGAAGAAAGAAAACGATGGTTCAAGAATATGCCAAAAGAAAGAAAGACTCTCAGGGCTCTTCAATATTTCACTCATAACAAAGATCTTTCTTGGGGAGATATTCTATCTTGGGGATATCTGGAAGACTTGAAAGTTTATGCAATCAGAAGGGAGCAGGGTGTACAGTATTTTGAATTCTTAGCTGATATAGCTACTTTACCCTGGTGGGACGTAGATGAGTTGGTGGTTACAAAGAATATCAAGCAATACTACTACGGTCCAGAAGTTCGAGAACGTGACCAGGATTTGTGGAATTACATCAAATGGCAAGCAAAGAACAATTATCCAGATTGGAAACCACAATATCCGAAGCAGATTGTTACTTACTTGGAGAGTGGAGAAAAAGACATTACGTTAGATGTGAAGCCTCCAAGATGTTTGAAGAATATGCCACTCAGAGCCATTGAACAAGATTTTTACGATCTATTTCAAGCTTGGCTATATAATCCCTCTACAGCTGAAGCAGTTATTTCTTTGTTTGACAAGACCACTGGAGAAGGATGAAGAATAAGTATTTTGGATCCTATGTGGTTGGTCAACTGTTCGAAGAAAGATATAGATTGTCTGTTTGTCAACAAGATAATCTATGATAAGAAAGACAAAGAGATAGCTATGCAGTATCAATGTGTGATAGATGTTTGCTTCGCAAAAGAAATCAATTCAGGGAAAAATTGGAAGACAAAATGGAGAGATCTTGAAGTTGATGAGTTCCTAAAGGTATACAAGCGAAGTCAAAGACAGAAAGAGATAGCTAAAAAGGCTGTAGAGAGGGGAAGAAGAAATCTTGGGTATGTGCCGCCTACTGATCAAACGCCTATCGAATCTGAAGAGAACAAAATTCCAAAGTGGGATCGAAAGCGTGATGGCGACCCAGAATACAGAAAGTGGTGGATAAATGAGGGCAGGCATAAAAGAAGGAGAATGTTAGAGGAACGAGCTGAACAGAGAAGACAAAAGGCTAAGGAGAGGAGACGCAACAGGAGGAAATAAAGACTATGTTGGAAGGAACTACAGCTACATCCGAGGGGGAGTCTGTTAGTGCACGTAAAGCAGGACAGAATCGGTGAAGTTTTTGTTAAGTGTTGTTGATGCCAGCCGATCGGCTAGTCCAGCCGATCGGACAGCCCAGCCGATCGAGCAGGCTACTCGATCGGTTAGCATTGTCAGCCGATCGGCTAGCCCAGCCGATCGGCCAGCACTCTCTTATTCTGTCCTTGCCTATAAATAGCCGGTAGGTTAGTTTATTTAGAACCTTTTGACACTTTCACTTGCTACCTACCTTTTGTATGTCTGAGTTCTTTCTGGTTCCTGTACACTTTCACATCATTCAATAGAATCTCAGACGGTGATTCAGAGTAGAATATTGTCTTTGTATATCTACTACATGATTACATGAATTCCACGCATTAATCACTTTACAATTCAACTACGTTTACGAACAAGAAGATCCCATCCGAGGGACCAACAGTCATTTGAAGTTTCCCGTGGTCATCTTGAATACTCAGCTGGGAACCTTTGCTGTGACTCGTATTCGCGCAAAATATCCAACTCATCAAAGAAATCTTCTTCTTCTTCCATCATGTCAAACGATTCCCACAACTTGTCGTAATGATATCGCCATGAATCACCTGGACTTTGTGGCATCATAGTATAACCTTGACATTCAACATTTGCAGCTTCAATAATCCGCTTCTCACTTGGAACGCAGACACGTCGCGTAGGACTTGAATATCCAACAAATATACCCTCGATGCACTTCAGACCAAACTTTCCATAAGGCTCTATAACTGTACAGGGTGACCCGAACGGTTCTAGATACTTCAAATTCGGTTTGCGATTATTGATCAGCTCAAAGCATGTTTTGTTGAACTTTTTGACAGTGAGAACCCTGTTGAGCGTATAGCATGCGGCGGAAACAGCTTCAGCCCAAAAATTAATTGGTAATTTTGAATCTGCGAACATAGTTCTAGCCGTCTCGATTAGCGTCCGATTTTTGCGTTCTGCGACTCCATTCTGCTGCGGAGTGTACGGAGCACTAAACTCATGCAAAATACCTTTTTCATCACAAAATTCTTCCATTCTGCTGTTCTTGAATTCAGTACCATTATCACTACGAATTCTTTTGATACGCCGTTGGTACAGATTCTCAATCTTCTTGAACAACGCCATTAAACTGTCAAATGTTTCGTCTTTCGTCTTCAAGAAAGAAACCCACGAAAATCTGGAATAATCATCAGTAACCACAAGACAATATTTATCTCCCGTAATACTCTTGACATTCACCGGACCAAACAAATCCATGTGAAGTCTCTCCAAGGGTCTTGAGACTGAATTGACTTGCTTTGTAGGGTGTGACTTTTTCTTCTGCTTGCCTTTTACACAGCTAATGCACTTCCCTTCCAGATGAAAACCTTTGACATGAACTCCTGTAACCAAATCATTGTGCACCAAATGATTCATTTTTCTAAGATGTATATGCGCCATCTTCCGGTGCCACAATCTTGATTCTTTTTCAGTTGCTCTGGACACAAAACAATGAGCTTGACCCGTGGTTGTAGTAGCTACGCTCATATCCAACACGTACAGATCATTAACTCTCAGTGCCCGCATGATAATCCATTCCTCAGGGATAACAAATCCTGGTTTCAAGATCAAACATTCTTTATCAGTGAAGTGAGTGGTATACATCCTGTCACAGATCTGCGAGATACTCAGCAGATTGTTCTCCAGCTCAGCAATGTAGTTAACTCTCTCAAACGTCACAATCCCGTTGGATAACGTTCCTTCACCAATAATCCTTCCTCCTTGATTACTCGCAAAACCTACGTATGCTCCATTTATGTTTCTTACATCATACAGCAACGCGGTCTTCCCTATCATATGTCTTGAAGCTCCACTATCCATGATCCATCTGGATACAAGTTTTGGAAAATCCTGCACATAACAAACTTTGACTTAACCATCTTCAATAAAGATGCTGATTCCTGCTTCGCGATCAAGGAAGCTCCGGCAATTCAAACTGCTTAGTCAAACATGGTGTCCACCCAGGCCTCATCAGCCTTAGGTGTAACCTTGACTGTTTTAACTCTTGCAACTTGAATTTTAAAGTTTTTAGCCTTCAGAGGTGGAAAATTTGCATCATAATCAACTTGAATTGAATCCTCAGAAGGTGAAATCTTTTTCTCTGTTTTCAGTTTCCAAACTTGTTGAGATAATGCAACCCGTTTGTAAAATTTGTCATTTTTAGTTACCGACTTCTTTACAGGTTCATTTTTGACTTTGATGTTGTCATTTTTCAAACTCTTTTTCTCAACAACGATTGGTGCTTTACCCTTCACATCAACTTTCTTTTGTTGAATCTTCACAGTTTCAGTCTTAGGCTTCACGTTGGTACACTTTCGTGCAATGTGACCAACTTGATTACATCTGAAGCATGTTCGAGTATCAGCCACTCGACTTGTGCCTTCAGACTGAGCCTGTGAAGCTCTTTTCTCAAAGAACTCTTTATTTGATTTTGAAAAAATTTATTTCTCTTCATCAGCAAGTGAACTCGAACTGTTCACAAACTTTTTCTTCTCAACAAACTTCTTGTTTGGAACATTTCTTTTCTGAGAAGACTTACCCCCCTGATAACCACCCGACCAATTGTTTCGGTTCTTGTTATAAAAATGCGATGGATTAACAAATTTCTTGTTGTAAGCTTTTTCTTTCTCAAAACTCATTTTTCTCTTCGTTTGACTCAGATTGTTCACTGCTAACAACTCAACTTCGACTAACTTGAAAACATTTGTCAATTTGTTCATGTTAACATTCTCAATCGGAAACTCTGAATCCGAAAACAACTTATCAGAACCCAACATCTTGTACATGACAAGATTTGATTCTTCATTTAAGTTATTCTTGGACTTTTGTTTCGGAATGTATTTGTCCAAGAAACACCCATCTTCCTCAGTAGTGTCACTATCTGTTTTTATCACATTTTCAACAACACCTTTTACAATATCATTTTGGACACTATCTTCATTGGAAGATGTGAACGTGACATCAATGTTCTCCGGAAGTTTAACTTCACTTTCTTCCTTAATTTCAACCAACCCAGATTGCTTTTTCGTGTAATTATCCAAAATCGGCGGTGGAACTCTATGAAAACCCACCCCAGTTCCATCAGAATAAACATCTTAGCCAGCTTTGTTTTTCCCGATGGGTTTGGGAACAATTTGTTGCAAAACAAAGCTTGCGGAGCTGTAACTGTTAAGCTTCAACTGGATTCGCTCGTTTTCAATTTCAGCCTCTTGAAATTTAAGTTTCAGTTTAGCGATTTCATCCAGTTGTTTGTTGATTGATTCTTCTTTTACTCTCAGCACTGCTTTTAGATGAACGTTTTCTTTATGAGTTTTACCATTTCGATCATCACTATCTTTCATTGTGCTTTTGAGTTTTTCAAACTTTTCAGAAATCTGACGGTTTTCAAGAATTAACTTTTCATTTTCATTTTTAACTCTTTCATGATCAATTTTATCATTTTCAATTTGGTTAGTTAATTCTTTTATCCGTTCAGTTGAAGCTATAACTCTTTTGTCACGCTCAAGAATTTGATTCTCAACGCTTCTGACTTTTGCTGTCAGATCCTCAACTTTCTTTCCGTTGAGATACGTGACTGTATTACAAAATTTGCACTCTTTGTTGCAATTTTTGCAATCAACATTTCCATCAATTCTCTTACCTGATGCATTTGTTGACAAGTTTGAACTAACCTGGCTCGTTTGAACTAACCTGGCTTTTTGACTCGGACACGGAGTTAGAGTCTACCTCAAGTGCTTTAGCAGCCAGCACTTTGTCAGCCATTTTTCCGAGGTTTTCAGCAGTTAACTCCTGCGTTGTGTCAATAACCCCAATGTCAATCTTCTTTGACTTCTCTATCTCTTCTTTCTCCTTTTTCTCTTTCTCTTCTCTCTCCTTCCTCTCTTTCTCTTCTTTCTCTTTCTCGTCTCCAGTTCCCCACCATTTATTCTGCCGATACACATCCTCATCTTTGAGCTCCTTGATTATGGCTTCCAGATCAAGAGTTTTGTCATCAACTGCAATATTTCCATATGGATCAAGATAACACTCCCTGTCCGGATCCCATCTTCTCGCTCTCCTCGCTTCCAGATAGATACCAGAAATTCTAATGATTCTGTTTTCAGCCAACATTTTTCTGTATCTGTACTTCTGCTCTTCAGTTCGGTTATCTTTCCATGGAACAGGTTCAGTTTTCGCCATGAATGCGTAACCAACCGCATCTTCCTCCGGTAGAACCTCTTGACTCCAATCATACCCCTCATCATCATAAATCACCGCAAGAGCTCTAGATTTCTCTTTGTTGTCTTCAACCTGCTTCAATCTAGGCGGCTCGGATTTATTCTGATGATATATCGCCTTCTTGTAGTAATCCTCTCTGAAAGGGTTCTCCGACTCATCAGCATACGCGTTTCTGCATTCTCGCTTGAAGTGACCTTTCTGCTTACACTTGAAGCATGTCACCTTGGACTTATCAAAACCCAGCTTGGTAGATGGACCACCAATTGTCTTTCTACCGGTTATTTCCATGAAACGTTGTGCTCGACGAACGGCACTAGCCATGCACCAATGAATGTCGATTAATTCCATTTCTTCAGGATCTATTTGATCATAGTCCTATTTCGTTAAGTTGGTGTTGCCTATCTTCCCTGTTACTAACCCTTCATACGACTCCAACACAGATGCTAAAAAGATCATCTGCTGTTTAGCCGACTCCTCATCAAAATTCTGAGCATTCTTTAAGTCTATTGCGATGTTGCATTGAAACTTTGCATCAGAATGACTTGCAGATGATGAAGATCCACTGTGATTTCCACTGCTTTGACTTTCTTTGCTTGCTGTGGACACATTCTCAGCAGTAAACGCAGTCTTGGGAGAAGTTGCTTTAGGCATCATGCTTTTTGGATAATACAAATCCAAATTCTGCTGGTAGGATGAGTGATTGACTTTGTATGTCTTCTTCAATTCCAGCTCGTGACTTTCAAGTCTCTCAATCAACAAATCCACAGTAAGATCTTTCGGCAAGATAGTGTTTCTCAGCATGAGAGCATAATATCTCCAATCCATCTCGTCTGGTAATGAATCGAATAACTTGTCGACTAGCTCATCGTTAGAATATGTAATTTCATGTCTAGCTAGCTCTAGTTTCAAATGCCCAAACCTCTCTATCATTTTTGACACTGATTCATTCTTTAGACAGCCAAACATATCAAACTCTTTCCTAAGAAGTTTCTTTTTACTTTTCACAATTTCAGCACTTCCTAGACATTTTGTTTCTAGCTTTTTCCAGAGATCTTTTGCATTTGAATAATCGATCAATGAGATTATGTCTTCCCGAACGGACTGAAATAACAATGCCACACATTTTTGTTCAGCCATAAATGATTCAATCTCCTCAGCTGATCTTAAAGTTTCACCATTTTTGTTTCCATTTTCATAACCGTTTTTCATACTCTTCCAGCTGGGAAATGCAAATGCCATCAACCAATCTTCAAACTTTCTTGACCACCGACTGTATTCCTCGATAGCCATTAGCTTTGGAGGTTTATTGAAGGTTCCAAATGCACTTTCAGATTCCCAAACTTCCTTTTTCTTCACATTTGACGGACTCTCATTCTCTTTGCTTGACGAAGTATCATCATTTCCAGAATTTCCAGAGAATGCGTACATATCGCTGAATGGATTCAAGAATATGTCATCCATCTTGAGTTTACCTGCAAAATCAGCAATCTTTTAGAGAAATTTTTAAAATTTTGAACAATAGTGACAAATGATCGAAATAGTAATGTGTCACAATAAGCGAAATCAGGTATGTCTGAATAAGCGAAACCAGACAATGACAGATAAGCAAAATATCAAGGTTCCTATGAGCGAAACCCCAATGTCCGTATGAGCGAAACTATCACTGTCCGTATGAGCGAAATAGCAAAGTTCCTATGAGCGAAATATCAATGTTTGTATGAGCAAAATAGCACTTTCGAGCGAAACCCCTTCGTTTACCGTAAAAGCGAAACCTTGTTTTTAACCAGTTTTTACCATTTTTAAGCCGTGTTTTAATCTGATTCTTTCTAGGGTTTGTTATTACTATGTTTCACACGATATATTCGAAATTCAGGCCATTTCAACCGTAGGAACCAGTTCAAAACGAAAAAGTATGAAAGAAAGTGAGTAGAAATGAGAGAATCCAGTAGAATCAAGCTGTAGTAGTATGAACTCCTCGTCCTGAGCTCTGATACCACTTGTTGGACCGAGTTGCGACCCTAAACAGTCAGTTGAGAACGTTCATCTTCACATACAAAGGTGGAATCAATGCACATGAAGTTACACAGCTTTTCCTTTTCAATTCCTTCTCTTTTATTGCTTTCTGATTCAATTTTGGCAGAGTTTGGTTACACAAGCAATGACCAGGTTCCGCTCCAACGTACACGACTTTGATGATGTGGTTTCGCTCCAACAGACTATATATATGGCATGTGATTTCGCTCATATGGACTGTCTTATGAGCGAATCCCCATGAGACAAATAAGCGAAACCCCTTGATAACCCTAAGAGCGAAACCTCATGTTCTAAAAAGCGAAACCTATACTAACAAATGTACACATGAGCGAAACCTCTAAGTTAAACACTCATTTTGACTTTTAAGTTCATATGTTGACCTAACTTGACCTAAGACGTAATGCAGACGAAGTCAACAGACATTCCATGCATCAACATAATCTTTCACAAATCGGTCCGCTTAGGGATCCAAATTCAGTCCAGATAATAGAAAATCCCATTTGCTTTGCTTACCAGCTGAGCTCCATCGTGATAGATCCTCTTTTTCTTCAAAGTGCGTTCATTAAAACAAGCATGCCGGGCTTCGCGGATGAGGGTTTCGAGATCATGTTGGGCTTGGGTATTGCGAATACTGAGCAAATAACTCCGTCTGCTGAGCGCGTCGGCAACAACATTTGCTTTGCCTGGGTGATAACGAATCTCACAGTCGTAATCGTTAAGAAGTTCTATCCATCGGCGTTGACGCATGTTAAGTTCTTTCTGGTTGAAGATGCATTGTAAACCCTGTGATCGGCCAAGACCAAGGTTGGAAGCATCACAATAGACAATGAAATCGTTGTTTCCGTCAGGCAACGTGAGAACAGGAGCATTGCAAAGCTTATGCTTGAGGATTTGAAAAGCAGACTCTTGTTCGATTCCCCAAACAAAAGGCTTGTCTTTATGAGTAAGGGCGGTAAGCGGCACAGCGATCTTAGAGAATCCTTCGATAAATCGTCGATAATAGCCCGCTAGTCCGAGAAAAGAACGGACTTCGGTCGGGTTCTTAGGCGTAATCCAGCTCTTAACTGCTTCAATCTTCGCGGAATCGACATGAATACCTTGACTATTAACGATGTGACCCAGAAACTGAACCTCCTCCAGCCAGAATCCGCACTTGGAGAACTTGGCATAGAGTTGATTCCCCTGGAGTAGTTCGAGAACCAAACGTAGATGTTGCGCGTGTTCGGTTTTTGACTTAGAATAGATCAAGACATCGTCGATGAACACGATGACGAAACGGTCTAGAAACGGCTTACACACACGATTCATCAGATCCATGAAAACCGCGGGTGCGTTAGTTAAACCAAAAGGCATAACAACGAATTCATAATGGCCGTATCGAGTTCGGAAAGCGGTTTTAGGGATGCCTTCCTCCTGAATGCACAATTGGTGATAACCCTGAACGTAGATCGATCTTTGAGAAAACACTTGGCACCTTGCAGCTGATCAAATAAGTCATCAATTCGAGGTAGAGGATAACGGTTCTTGATGGTTAACTTATTCAACTCCCTATAGTCGATGCACATCCTGAACGACCTATCCTTGTTTTTAACGGAAAGGACTGGCGCGCCCCAAGGAGAGGTGCTCGGGCGAATAAAGCCTTTTTCAAGTAACTCCTGGAGTTGGTTCGAGAATTCCCGCATCTCGGATGGCGCGAGTCGATAAGGGGCTTTGGCTACGGGGTTAGCTCCAGGAATGAGGTCGATGCGGAAGTCGATATCACGACTGGGCGGTAATCCGGGAAGATCATCAGGGAACACCTGAGGAAATTCACGAACCACTGGAACGTCTTTGACTTCGGCCTTCCTTTTCTTTCCTTCTCCGCTACTACAATGTTGTCCAAGAAAGCTCTGTACTCCTTGCGGAGATACTTGCTAGCTTGGATGCATGACATGAGCTTGAGACCTTTCGAAGCTGTTTCACCGTACACACATAATAGATCACCATTCGCGAGCAAGAATCGAATCATTTTATCAAAGCATACAACTTCAGCATGGTTTTCGCGAAGAAAGTCCATGCCTACTATGACATCGAAACTTCCGAGCTGCATCGGAATAAGGTCGATAGGGAAGATATGATTTTTTAGCTCGAGGGTACAATCATGGAGAACAGAGTTAACGGCGACAGTTCTTCCAGTAGCAACTTCGACTTCGAATGACGAGGGAGATAGGAGCGCTTACGACTAAGGAGCTTCTCGAATTCAAATGACACAAAGCAGTTATCGGCTCCAGTATCAAACAAACATAATGCATAAATACCATTCACAAGGAACGTACCATTAACCACGTTGTTGTCAACCTGGGCTTGACGGGCGTTGATGTTGAAGGTTCTGGCACGGGCTGCTTGCTGCTGTTGTTGAGGCTCTTGTTTCACCACCCTGTTCGGGCACATGTTTGCAAAATGGTTAGGATTACCACATGCAAGCAGACTCGAGCATTGGCCGCGGGTGCTTGAGCTGCGGGTTGGCCTTGAGGGCTGGGAGTAGAGCTTGATGAGCGGCGGCTTGAACTGGGGCTTGACGAGGACCATCGCGACAGTTCGCAGTGAAATGACCGTAGAGGTTGCAGTGAGCGCAGAAACAACAGGCAAGTCCCACCGGATGATGATATGAGCATGTCGGGCAGAGCGGGTGGGGACCTGTGTAAGCACGCTTTGCTGGCGGTGCATTGGTCACTGGAGCTAGTCGGTGATGAGACTGCTGCTGAGCCTGTACGGCTTGCAGAGGGGAAACAGTTGTTGTGACAGCACAGTTCTTGTTGCTGGAGTTGCTGTTGTTGTGCTTCTTCTTTCGGCGTGATGACTTGGAAGGCTGAGCGGTAGAGTCGGCGGTCGGTGCAGTAGTAGCTTGATGCAGAGACTTGGGATGGCTTATCCCAGAAACCAGACTTTACTCGCTTGTCATTGATCTCGGCGGCAAGCAAGTAGGTCTCCTCGATTGATGATGTCTTGGCGGCGTGAACAAAGTCGGCAACACAATCAGGTAGAGCTCGAATGTACTTCTTGATGGCCATGTCTGGCGTCTTGACTTGATCGGGACAGATAATGCTAAGCTGCTTGAAGCGAGAAGTCAAAGCAGCGTTGTCTCCGTCCTTCTGCTTGATGTTCCAAAACTCGTCCTCCAGTTTTTGGCGTTCATGGGGAGGGCAGAATTCGTCCATCATAATGGCTTTCAGCTCTTCCCAAGTCAGCTCATAAGCTGCATCATTCCCGCGTTTGTTTCGCTCGGGCCGTCCACCAGTCTAGAGCTCGGGGCTGGAAGACACCAGTCACATTTAGGGTACGGAGATTTTCAGGACAGCCGCTTTGGCGCAGAGTGACTTCAACCGAATCAAACCATTGAAACATGGCGGTAGGACCATCTTCTCCGGTAAACTCTTTTGGTCCGCATGCCTTAAACTGTTTTGAAGCTGAAAACGGTCTTGTTAGCATCTTTAGGAGCTTCGGTTCGCGACTCCTCAGACGATTTGCTGACGTTTTCATACACCTCGCTCACAGCTTTTGCCACTTGCTTGGCGATGATAGCAGCGAGACGCTTGTCTCTCGTTTCTTGGCGAGTAAGAGGGGTTCGGTGTCCAGATGACGACATGGTCTGTAACAGACATTGTCGTAGGTCTCAGACACAACAAATCGAATCTCACCTCACACGCCTACTACTTACTAAGGCTCAGGAACACGATAAGGCATGAATCACATAAACACATAGGCACAAAACCACAGATTCACGTAATCACAGAAGCACAGAAGCACCTAGAGCACAGAATCATAGAAGCACATAAACACATAGGCATTTAATCACAGATGCAGTTAATGTCACGTAATTCTCCTATCCGCACACAGTAGAACATACAGTATCCTGACTGCATCTAAGTTTTACGAGTTATTCGAATATAGCGATCGCGAATAGCATATCGAGTTAGTATGGTATAGTCGTATAGCGTGTCGAGTAGTATAGCATAATCGTAGCATAATATTGTCTAAAATTGCAGCGACTTGTTAGCGTCTTGAGATAAAATAGCAATACGAGTCGTGTGTGTCGATCGAAGTGATAGCGAAAATCGAATGATTTTCAAAATTAAAACACGTAAACAGACAAGTACACCTAAAACACATAAAATCAACGAGTTATCAGAGTTGGCAGTTGCGAGCTCAGAATCGAAACACATAAAATCGAGGGATAGATTGTCTGCGGCTTACTAGACATCGACTCTCACACCCCAACCGATGGCGGAAACATCGGGATGAGACGAACAAATTGCTCAAAACAACATAACACTATTGTGACAATATGAATTAAATTTATTTCATAAATATCAAATGGGAATACATTGTTTTCAAGTACATCATAATTTAAACATAATAAAATACTATGCTAAAATGGGTTTCTAGTTCCATCCTAACTTGATTGCTTTATTTCTTGAACATCAACCTGCAATATGTATTAAAATAAAATCAACAAAAGCATGTTGGCGAGTATACAAGTTTTCATACATAGCATAATACGTGTTTAAAATGTTGCTCATATCCAAATGTGAATACAATATCATATTAACAGTATACTCGAAACGATGTTACTCTACGTGTCCAAACCAAAGTTTAACGCAATTAAAGTGCCTACCCAAAAGAGTATGGGTGGTTTAACATAGATTAACCTAACAATACCCGTTAATATAACGGGAGGGGCGTTTCTCAACCTATAGCGCTACCATTGTTAGGGGAGGCTTGTACGAAGTTAATGAACACATAGTCATGAATGTTTACATTAGCATAACATGTCTAACATGATTAAAATGTATCACATAGAGTAGGGATAGAGTGTGCATAAAATGTTTGATGTGATTGTGATGTTTGATATAGAATACATATTGCACCCAAAAGTGGAAAATAGAAAATGGGTCATGTATACTCACATTGGTTGCGTTGCGATTCTTGTAAGAACGTACGAGCAAAGATGGAGAATAATCCAAGTGAACGAACAGGATATGTTTATCCTAGATATTAAAATACCACAAGAGAGTTTAAATAGATATCCTAATATTTATGATTTAGGAATTGATTATATATTACAATAATTTATCTTGTTAATTAATAAATGTTACATAAGATTAAAATAGGTTCGATAATTTAATTAATTTACTTACGTAATTCTAAATTATGATAACACCTCATCATAACCTTGTATCATATAGATAAATCATTAATTAATTGAAACTTACTTTTATAAGAAAATACAAATGAATTACTAACTATTTGAATTATAAAGGAAAACTTAAAATGAAATAATTGAAAGAATAAACAAGGAATAGAAACTTTCGAAATATAATTTTACTACTTATATTTTATTAAGATGAAAATAGTTTACATCATATTTTCTAAGTTAGTGGTCAACTAAATAAAAATATAAAAAAAAATCAATTAACTCATCTTCTTCCTTTATAGGCTTCAACGACTGATGATATGCATATATACATAATTTTCTTTACAAAACTTCCAAGTAACTTTCTTTGTGCTTAAATGGAGGTTATGATGAATTTTAAATACAATTCACAAGGAAGATTAACAGGGATAAGAATTATACCGAACGAGAATGGTTGGTCCGGTTCGCTCCGGTGAAAGTACGAGTTCCGTCGCGATTGTCCGATGACTTCTTCGATTCAAGCTTCATCTTCGAAACAAAGGAACCGAGTTTCGTCATGACTCCGGTTGGCTTCGGGTTATCCGGCGAAGTCCGGTGATGTTGCGGAACTCCGGCGTTACTCCGGTTTCGCGTAACTATCTCCGGCAATGGTGTAAGGTTGTCGAGGTTGTTTGCGGCGATTCAAGAAAGAAAGGAGAAAGGTTATGGTTTCTTAAGAATGGAGAAGGAAGGTATTTATACATGGTTGAATGAAAGCAAAATAGGAAAAACGCGTAATCAAATCATCGAGAAATCCGGGGAGTTCCAAGCTGTCGCTGTTCTGGTTTGATATGATGTCCAGGTTCACAAATTTGTAATTTGGAAACCTCCATTACTTTAATTCCACCGAACAATCAGGAAACAAAAGGAAGAAAGGAATCAGCCGAAAAAGGAAATACGTGTTCTGTTATTTTGGGCGGCAAGTTCAAAAGGAAGCGAAATTATAGCTTATTATAAACTAAAAGGATACAAAGTTTGAATAATATGAAGACTGTGGTGGAGCGGTTGTACGTGCGCGTTGGGACAGGAATGACACGGGTTCGAATCTCTAGTCCACTGTTTTTATGCTTTCTTTTTCAATTAATTTTCAAAGTTTGCACTTGAGCCCCTTAACTTTGAATAATTAATAACTTAGTTAGTTTACTTTGTTTAAGTTAGATTTTAAAAAGAAACTAACTTGTCAACCTACCATAGTTAACTAAGTTAAATTAAAAAAAAAGAATAATAATTTTTTTATACTAATTAAATTATTTAATTATACAATATAATTAATTAAACAACCTAATTAATGTTTAAAGAATAAATCCTTCAACGATGATTTATTTCGCAAAAATTTTCCGTGGTTTCAAACGTTAGGATCCTAGATTCAAAACGGGTCGGATTTTGGATATCCGTTTTTGACGGATGTTACATCGACTACCCAATGCGGTTCGACTATTCGCAGTGGACTTGTCGTCACTTTTCGACTTTCGGGTTTGCGTTGCTGCCTCGATTCTTGGGCATTCAGCACGTATTCCTAGGTCATACTTGCGAGTTCAGGTCGTTAGAGTCCGTCGAGGCTTTGGTGAGATGAAATAAAAATCAGAACAAGTTGTCAAGGTTAGGGTTTCACCCCTAGCTTAGCAACTTCTTCCTTGTTTTGACAAAATTAAGGAGATTATTCATCAAAATATGGATTTCACTCCTGATTTGGTACAATTCTCCTCGTTCGTTTTTGAGAAATTAATGAAGAATTCATTGATAAATTGATAAAATCAGCATTGACCAAGCAATTTAGTTGAGAGTTTGCGGTTTTCACACCTAATCCTGACTAAATCGCTTAATTCTATTTGAAAATGCGAGTGCAGTGATAGCGAAGAGTAACAGGATGTAGCACATAAGCTTGGTCTGTTGGATCCTAACTATAGCCTAGGTCTCTAAGACAACGACCCGGACTAAGTCGTGTCTAGCCTAATTCCCTACAGTTATGGCTCTGATACCAATCTGTCACACCCCAACCGATGGCGGAATCATCGGGGCATGGCACTGAGCGAAACAGATTGTCCAGAAGTTTCCACAACAACTATCATTACTATTTAGTTAAATTAATACGTCCCATACCGTATCCCAAATAGTAAAACAAATTATTACAGATAACAACTAGTCAAATGTCCTGTTCCGACAACTCAGATTCAAATATAATAATATAATTGTTTAAATGCCTCTAGAGACTCGATCTGCAAGATCTACAGACAACTATGCTCTAGACGCTTATTCTAAGCTCGCCTTCCTAGCAGATAAGCATCCTAATTGCCTGTCACATACGTTAAAATAAAGTCAATACATAAAATATAAAGGTGAGCATACGAGTTTGATAAGAGCATATAGAGTTCGAAATAGTTTACGCATAACCAGCACATACACAGAGGAAAACGAAGCATGTTAATTATCGACATGGATCTATCGATACCAATGACTGCGGGTTGACTGTCCGAGACAGTTCGCAATACATGATTACCACCATAATCCATGCAAGTAATTGTCCTTAACAACCCCCGTGTGAATGGGTGCTGAGTCCAAACTATAGTACTACGTCATTAAGGCAGGTAGACAGCATTCCACGTGTAAACATAACAACAAGCTTTCATTTAGTCACGTAATACATGCAGAATGGTTAGCGTTTAAATAATTGAGTAGTGTGTTCGATTGTGATTTTAGATAAGTAACGTATGTAACACCCAAAAGTGCTAAAGCAAAAAGGGTTCGAGTATACTCACAGCGATTGATGGATTGAAGGGAGCGCTTGAGAGTACGGTTAGCCTGAATAGTTCGATAGTATAACGATGAGTAACGTGTTAAATGGAAACAACTGATGATGGGTCGAACACCCTGGTCGATCGAAATGTAGGTTCGATCAAACAAGTTGTTCGTTCGGTTAGACAGTCCGTTCGGACAGCCTGTTCGATCGGCCGGTAGGCTCGATCGGTTGGACTGTTCGAGTGGATTTTTTCTTCCTTTGAGTAGGATGTGTTTGTGTATGATGGCTTGTCCTTTTGAGGTTTTTGTTGTAGTATTTGAGAACACTGAAGTGTTCTTACCTTTCAGGTCGATCGATCGAACAGGCCGTTCGATCGGCCGGCTTAACCGATCGGTTAGACACTTTAGTAGTAAGTCCTCAGCAGGATGTCACCTGATCGGATAGCATGTTCGATCGGGTGGCACTCCAATACGTCGAAGGAGTTGAAAAATCGAGTAAGTGTTGAAGCATAGTATCTCATGATCCGAAGAGTAATTCAACCCAAACTGTAGTTCGATCAGACAGCACTTCGTTCAATACTAGACTTCATGAAATTGTCAAAGTGTGGGGCCATGTGCTAGCCGATCGACTGGCCTGGTCGATCGGCTGACATGTCCGATCGGTTAGGTTGTTCGTTCGAACAGCCTGTTCAATCGGTCAGCATTCTGACCTGGTCGGCCTGTTCGTCTAACACTTGGCTGTTCTGGTTGTTTGACGTTATATCGAGGTATTTTGACAACGAGCTGAACCATGGCACCTTCGTTCTTACTTGTTTCCCTGCTCAGACAGGAATCACCCAATGTCCGGCTGGTGAACGGTTCGGAACGGTAGTTTAACGTTTAACCCGAAATCGGTGAACCTCATAGATAGAATCCGAATCTTGAACCACACAACCATTAGAATGATTAGTGAGTTGGCTCAAGCTCCGTTTCTACCGGTTTGAAGGCATTGAGTGTAAAAGAGTTGAAAGAAAGTTGGAAATCCTTCTTTCAATCCTTCACACCATGTAAATGTTCGAATCTGTGATAGATCTTAGTTTGTTTCTGTGGAAATCGGCTAGATCCAAGTGATTCTTGGTGGATTGAGGCCGAAACATGAGGTTCTGGAAGAACACCATGATGACATCATCCTGGAACACTTAGATCTTGATGATTTCACGGTTATAAATCAAGATTTGAAAGATAGAAAGGTGTAGGAGTGTGCATAGATCAAAAACGTACAAGATTTAGGATGAAATCTTACCGGGATTGAGAGAAATCTGAGAAATAGTGAAGAACATGAGCTAGTCGGTCAGAGAGTTTCCAAAAGTGGAAAGAATGACAATGACAGGCCTATTTATAGGCTTCCAAAAAAGGAAAGAGCTGGCCGATCGGCCAGGCATCCCAATCGGACAGCCTGCTCGATCGGACAGTCAGTCCGATCGGCAGGGCTGTTCGATCGGCTAGGAGCCTGATCGATCCACAGCATGCTTTGAGTGTTCGGTGCGATGATTTCTGATGTTTCGATTCCGATTGAAGGCGAAACGAGTACGATAGAGTTTCCTATTCAAATTACTTTTAATCCCAACCACTATATCTGCATACAAGCATCTACATTTCACACTATCTTTTCGCTACCATTCATCATAATTCGATTTCGATTGAGTTCGATTGAGTTTCGAGTTTCGATTCGATTGATCACCACACATAACATTAAGTAAGCACGAACAGGTAACACGTAAGGCACACACAAGTAATATAATACCAAATTCACATAATTCGAGTTTTGAGTTTGATTAATGATTCGATTAGCTTGATTATTGATTGATTGACTTTATCGCATTGTTACTTCCTACTATTCACAGTCGTAAAGCGTTTCGTGTCGATTAAACATTCGATTCGTTCGATTTCTTTGATTAACAACACTTACTCCACATAATACGAATAATAAAACATAAAATACACTAATTACAGTCAAAGAGGTCAAACTTGACTTTGACCTTGACTTTGACTTTGACATTCGATAACACGGGGTGTTACAAAGGAAGACAAGATTGCTAATGGCGATCTGTCTTTTCCTTGCTCATCTCCTGTTTTGACTTCTTTGACTTGTAATTAGCCTTTTTATGTTTTTACGTTAGTTGTATTATGTGAAGTATATATTACTAATCGATGTTTAATCGCTATTCGCTTATCGCAATCGCACTCGCAACTCGAAATATGTGTTTTGGATATTGTTTTATGTGTGTGTGCCTTTTATGTGTTGCGTGTGCATGTTTATTTATGTTTATGCGTGGGGAATAATCGAAACACATTCGCAACTCAATCGCAATCGAATCGCAATCGCTAAACGCAAGTAATTTAGGATGATTTTATGTTAGATATAGTAGTTGGGATTAAAAGTAATTTGATAAGAAACTCTATCGCATCGTAACGCTCAACACACGAATCAAAGCCGCAAAACTCGTCGCGCAAATCGCTCCAATCGAGTGGCCAGCCGACCGAGCTGCCACCCGGCCAGGCTGCCACCCGATCGACCAGCTTCTCTCCTCCCTTTCCATTTATGGAAACCCTATAAATACCCCCCACAGGTGAACATCTCTTGATATTGACAGCTCTCTCTCTCTCTCTCTCAACTCGCTCCAGCCGATATCTCCTCAGATTTCTCGCGATTCTTGTAAGTTTTCCGCCTAAATCTTGTACTTTCTTAATCTACACGCACTCCTACACCTTTCTATCTTTTGAATCTTAACTTTTAACCGTGAAATCACTAAGATTCAAGGTGTTCTAGGATGATATCATCATGGTGTTCTTGAGAACTTCATGTTTTGGCTTCAATCCACCAAGAACAACTTAGATCTGAACGATTTCCATACAAATGAACAAAGATCTTGCATAGATCTGAACATATTCACAGTGAAAAGGATTGAAAGATGGTTTTCTAACTTTCTTCAACTCTTTCACACTCAATGCATTCAAAACCGATAAAATCGGAGCTCGTTCTGACCTTCTACTCTTTCTTAGTGTTGTGTTGGTTCAAGATCTGGATTCTATCCACGAGGTAACTGATTTTGGGTTAAACATGAAACACCGTCTCGAACAGTTAACTGGTCGGATTCGGGTGATTCCTGTCTGACCGGGTCACTAAGGTCTTGGCGAGGTTCTGTTGTTTAGCACGTTGTCTAACAGTCTTGAGAAAACGCAAACTACCAAAGCAGCCAAGTGAAGAACACGATCAGGTCGTGTGGGACGGATTGTCGTCCGATCGGATTGTCGTCCGATCGGATTGCCACCCGACCGGACAGCCACCCGATTGGCTTGCACCTTGGGTCCCACACTTAACTTTTATTTCAACATTTGAGGTTTTGGACATTGAACGGACTGCCATCCGATCGAGTTGCCACTCGACCGGATTACCACCCAACCATGTGATGTTTAGACTTCAACCCTTAAACAATTTTCAACATATTCAATACACAAGATTGCCACCCGATCGGATTGCAATCCGATCGTGTGACCGTCCTACTGTGAACTTGTTCTCAACCTAAGAAGTCTCTCCAATCGGATTGTTGTCCGATCAAATAGCCGTTCGATCGACCGATCTGAAAAGTAGAGATACTTCTCTGTTTTCAAAATGCTACAACGAAAACTTCAAAAGTCAAGCCATCATACACAAACACATCCTTCCCAAACGAGGTAGCAATCCAATCGAATGGTCACCCGATCGGATGACCATCCGAACGGATTATCACCCGATCGACCGGCCACTCGATCAGATTGTTGTCCGATCGGATTACCGTCAACTCTATGTCACTTGTATCGTTTTACGCGCCGCTTATCGTTTATGCTATCGTTCTGATCAGGCTAATCTCGCTCTAAGCGCTTCCTTCAATCGATCATCGCTGTGAGTATACTCGAACCCGTTTTGCTTTACGCACTTTTGGGTGTTACATACGTTACATATTCTAAAACACATCGAACACACTACGACATACTTTAAACGCTAACCGTTACCGCATGTTATACGTGACTTAATGAATGCTTGTTTGTTATGTTTACACATGGAATGCTGTCTACCTGCCTTAGCAACGATAGTACTATTAGTTTGGACTCAGCACCTGTTCACTCAGGGGTTGTTAAGGACAATTTGTTACATGGCTCACAGTGGTGAGTGTGTATTACGAACTGCCTTGGGCGGTCAACTCGCAGTCATTGGTATCGATAGGTTCATGTCGATAACTAACATGCTTCATTTCACTCTGTGTACGTGCTGGTTATGCGTAAACGATTTCGAACTCTATTATATCTATTAAACTTGTATGCTCACCTTTACACTATGTGTATTGACTTTTACTTTAACGTATGTGGCAGGTGCTTAAGATGTTATGATGCTTTGCTTGCTGTGAAATCGAGGCTAGGAAAGGTCTAGAAACGAATAAACAAATGCTTGTATTAGAAATCTGAGTTGTCGGGACAGAACAATTTGACTGGATTTTGTCTGTAATAATTATGTTATCTTTTATGTCATGGTATGGGACGTGATGTTTAAATAATTGGTAATTATAGTTGTTATGAAAACTTCTGGACAATCTGTTTCGCTCAGTGTCGCGCCCCGATGATTCCGTCATCGGTTGGGGTGTGACATCTTTTGTCTTCCACCACAACTATATTTGTGGCGGATTTACCATGCTAAAATCAAATATTCCACATTTTACCCTTCGGTTTGGCAATTTATGAAAAATGCCCATTACGAGGCATTAAGTCAAAAGGGCGTACACCTTTCACTTTTATCCAATCAAAAGAGTCTACTCATTTATAAAACTTATTTTCAAACTACCTTTAAGGGTCGTTTGCCCAATTTGCCTTCCGAGGGCGTTTTGGTCAATTTTAGTCCTTTTTAACCACGAAAGACATCTACAGACTTGTTTTGACCAAAAGGACGCTTTTAACTATAATCTATACCACGATTCATTATGTCACTAAGGACATAGTACCAACCATTTTGATTTACTAGATTTACCTTACTTTAGGTAATCTAAACACACCCATAACTCGATTAACTCTCGCCGAACTTTATGTTCACCTTGAGAGTTTGACCCATTTCACATACCTGGCTCAAGTCAAAACATTGACCCGTTTAAATATCTTGCATTTTCAATTGCTAATTAATAGCAACGTAAATTCCATACGCTATTCATCCCTGTGAGCATAAGACTCAACAAACAATCATTAGTCGTTATTATCAAATGGTGATAACATCCCTTTTTACCATCAAATATGGTTTATTGCCAGTTTCAACTTGTTTCGAGCCGTATCGCTTCGTGTCCTTATTTCGAATTCTCTTTTCGAATACTAACATTGCTTATTTCTAGTTAAATACATAAGCAGTTATACTACTTTAAAGCTGTAAGCTTTACTTACCTTGCATCCGACTATGCTTTTCCGCGTACTTGATCCGGTTCCACTTACGGATTCAAGCCTTTCATTCTACCTTTCTTCTTACGCGTTTAATCCGTATTCACCCACGGATTCAACTTTTATTCATACTTGCCATTCTCGTAAGTTTGATCTGTACTCATCTACGGATTCAAACTTTCATTCATACTTTCCATTCTACATAAGTTTGATTCGTACTCACCTACGGATTCAAACCTTCATTCATACTTTTCATTCTTTTCATTCCTTTCATGTTTGAATTCATTTAAGAATTGAAACCTTTCATTCTTAATTGTTTGATTCGTACTTACTTACGGATTCAAACATCTTCATTCTTACCATTCATTCTTACTTGTTTGATCTGTACTTACTTACGGATTCAAACATTTTTATTCTTATCTTTCTTTCTTATATTTGACCTGGTTCTTAAAGAATCGTTGGACACCTTTTCCGTCCCACACGACCCATATTTCCCAATTCTTCCGGACGTACATGTGATGATTCTCATGGTCTCACGAGCGTCCTATGCTTCTTGCACACTGGCCAGGCATGCAATCCACATACTAGTCTCGTGTCTTCATGAGAATCATCACTTTATATCCAGGGAACCGTTCCTAAGTTCATGCCATGCTCATATGAATCCTTCAAGGATCTCACCCTCGTATATAAAGGTATGCTAAATATCGGTACTTACCAAATTTAAAATTTTTGTACCTGGGGTCTGTTTGCCTGACTTATCACACACCTTAACCTTCATACTAGCCCGTGACTGCAGAACATCCTCATTGTCCAACAAGCTCACCATCACATTCATCATTGTTAGAAACATCACACATACTTACTTGTATTAAATTTTACCTTTCGGTCTTGATCGAGTCTCGGATTGTACGGGTCACTAATCATAAGAGCACACGGGTTTGAGTTCAAGTACTCACTTATTTGTACTTGATTTCACTCAAACTCAGGCTCTGATACCAACTTGTAACGCCCTAACACGTTTTAACTAAAAAAATTTCTTTCATTATATTCATTCTTTTACATTAAATACATTAATCCTTTCTATAAATTAAATAAAACCAGGCATACTTATATTAAATTACGTGACCACGCACACACACTACAATCCATATCTTGACTTGATCTTCAACCGCTTACACTCCATGATGAGAATCCATAGTTCTGTACAACCTGCAGACACCACATACCATCACATCATTAGCAACTGGTGGCATCATACGTAACTTTTGAACATGCATAATCAGGCGTCAACATCTCATGTTTTCGCTTATGGAAATCCATTTGTCCATCCATTCTAACACCATCGTTGGATTTGAGCATCAAACTTTCAACTTCCATAATTAGTATACCTACTTCCATTTCATTCTGTAACATCCCGAAAACGGGTTTGGTAATCAAACCCCATTAATGCTAAAAGACGGGTAAGTACCATTAGTGGTAAAATTAAACCGGTAAATATTAGGAATTTAAATAAATAAACATAATATTAAATAAAAATAGTATAATGCTTTTGATAAAATAATGTTTATAAAAGGCCCGAGTTAACGGGACTTAAAATAAACTGAGTCATAAATTCCCCGAACCCACTAAGTTAACTAGGAATGTTTAACCTAGTTAATAAGTGGGAATATCGTTATTAAAATAAGTAGGTTGTGGCCTACTTAATAAACGAACCAAACACGAGGGGTTAAATAAGGATAACTTGAAGGTTATCTTGTAAAAAATATCTAACCCAAACACACACACAGTGTGTGTTGGAGATCGAACAGGGGAGCTCCCCATGGAGCCAACACCCTAATATTCACAAATCCATCAGATTGAAGGGCCAAATGAAGCCCAAATTCACAACCGAACGTGAATTAACGATCACCTGAACAAGAGGATCATAAGGTATGTAAAATCTTGATGATTCGTGAAGTTGTAAAAATTGGATAATCATCCTAATCACGAATTAGGCATGGATTAGAGAAGCTATGGCTAAATTAGTGATATATACTTGCTTAGGAACAAAACCCTAAGTGAAAATCATACATAACATACCATGAATTGAAGGATTGGATGATTTACCACACTAGATTAAGTGGGTATTAATCATATGATGAATTTGATTATATAATGATGTTTAGAATGATCATGTTAGATAGTAATAAGGAACTACTTGAACAAATTGTGTATTTAAGTATATAATCATACTTACTATGAAATGGTTTTTGTATGATAAGAGGAAAATCGATGATATATTCATGTTGACTGATGTATGATATCATTATGTGTTCAAAATAATTAAAGTTGTGTTAAATTGATAAAATTCGATTACATGAAAAAGTGGTTAAAAATGGTAGCATAAGAATGATGCTTACCTGATAATTGACCAAGTAATTAAACGAGTAGTTGAGCTACCTCGTGTAATTATTTATGTTAATGGGCAGTTGACTTTAAAAAGTCAAACTGACCCATGATATGGTCGAATGATGAATTCGACATAAGAAGTGTAGGATGGAATAGTCATGAATGATTATGACTAGTCTAACCATTTTACAAATTACAATGATAGTTTGACGCTTGACGAGCTAGGTGAAAGCTTGGGAAGGATGTAACAACTCTCACTAAAATTAATACTTAGTATGATAATTACCCAATAAGGAAACCCTAATTAAAGACACCCAAGTGATTCTGCACAAACCCTAAAATTTCCAGAACAATCGGAATCAGGATCAGGGCCCTAAAACTCAAGGGGGGTAAACCCTAGTTGATGATTATCTAAAATAATCGTTGTTGAATTGTGATTGGACAAAATTTTTGACTCAGCAAGGCTAGTCCCAGTCGTGGCAAGCCTATAGTGTTTAGGTGTCCCTTACGGACCGTAAAGGATAAGGCTTACGGTCCGTAAGCATGCCCAAAATCGAGTATAAATAGCAGAACATTGGCACTTGATTCTGGGCACTTGAACGACGAACAAAGTCGGAAATTAGACGGAGTTATGCTCTGTTTACCACAATTAACACACACAAACCTCGAAACGCTGCCACAATCAGGGTATTAACTCGATCGCTGTTCAATTCTTTTCTTTCCGTCAAGCTTTTATTTTTGTAAATAATAGCTCGGGATTTTACCCTCTAAATCCCTAAACTCTGCCCGTTATTAGGGTAATAACTCTAATCACTGGTACGATACTTTATCCGATCGATTATAACTATCCAACGATTGTCTGAGTGCTGCTCAAATTGAGTTATACTTTGTTATTCATTAAGATTTCGACTTGAATGTTTGAGTGTTGTCCAAACTCGGGCTATACTCTGTCATTCGTTGTGAATCCGCTGAATTATTAAGTATTGCACTTGTAAATCGTTGTGAGGGTTTTATCTCGTGATTATCGTTAAAGTTGAATTGAGTTAATACACTAATACGAGTTCCATTGTGTCTAGAAATTAGAACTCGTAATCAGGAAACTGCTAGAATACTTAATAGTTAAATAAACTTAGCAATTAAGTTAGCTGAGTAGATTAATTAATCTGTTAATTAAATTAAGTATGATTAATTAATTAGTTAATCAAGATTAATTAAGTTAATCCAGATTAATTAAGTTAAACTAGATTAATTAAGTTAAGCAAGATTAATTAAGCTAAGTAAGATCTACTAATCACCTAAATAGAAATATATAAAAATATAATAGATAATACCAAAGGAAGGTGCTAGGAAGATATAAGAGGATAGATATCTGTGGATAGGAAGCTTCCTAGAAGATGTATAAGTAACTTCCTAGAAAAGCTATAGGAAACTTCCTAGAAATACAAGGGAAACTTCCTAGAAATTTCCTATTTCCTACCTATAAATAGGAAGCTTAGGATTCATTTTTCTTTGCTCATTTCTTTCTTCTTTTCTCTATACGTTGGTGTTCTAACCAATAATCATTCAATCGCTATTACGATTCATTTTCCGACCGATCAATATATCCAATGGATGTTTAAGTGCCGCCCACATTAGGGTTATACTTTGTCGTTCGTCGTTAATTCGATGAATGTTTAAGTATCGCACTTTGTCGTTCGTTGTGAGAATTTGATCTCGTGAGTTATCGTAAAAGCTGTATTGATCATTAACCGGTTTTTGTGAAATTCGTTAAGGTTCGAATCTCATGACTACCGTTAAGGTTTGATTTGGGTTTTACACCAATACGTATTCCATTCTGTTAAACTATGTATTTAACTACCAAAAATACTCCCAACTACACCCTTACAATCAAACAAACTATTAAATCATCAGAAGATCCAGAATAATAAAGTGCATGCTTAATTATCGGAAGAAGTAGAATCAAGAAGTTTGTTAACTCAATCCTGCATGCTGATTTGTGAGTCATTTTTCTTTTTATCAACTGTTTTACAATACTCCAAATTATTTTCAGAATTATAATTACAGTGATTAAGTTGATGTAATCACCAAATTACAGCCAGTATGTGGGGTATTGTGCACATTACTACTGTTTTTATCACTTTAGGTGGGCGAACCTAAAATTTAGTGATACGTCATTCATTGGGGCAGCCAATGGTGATATGACCACTGTCATAGATCCGGTCGAGTGACAAATACTGTGGGTAGTTGGTTGATATCAGAAACATGTGTAAAAGATCTTAACACTGTGAATTATAACAAATGTGTCGTTTTCAGTAAAATGAATGAACTCACTCAGTATTTCCCGCTGACAAAACCTTTTTAAAACGCGTTTCAGGTAATTACAGTAGATTGGAGTAAGGATTGGATCCGGCACTAAAAGACTTCAAGAAGTGGCTTATTTTATTAATTAAATCAAATTAAGAAATATTGTTTTTATTAAAAGCTACCTTTGTAAAACATGGAATTTATTCCATCTATTTAAATAAAAAATCCGGTGTTTCTAAAACTCTGATAATTTTCCTAACTCACGGTCCTGATGAAATTTCCGCTGCAATGTTTTTAAAATAATCACCGGTACCACTTGACTGCTCGCGACTTCCGATTCCGGCCAGGATGGGGTCGGGGGTCGTGACAAAGGAAGCGGGTCAAACGAATCAAGAATGAAGGAAAAGCGTAATCTGGATGCTAGGTAAGTAAAGCTTACACTCTATTTATTTAATACCTATTGATTTTATAGGTTCTTAATAATATAAAGTCGTGTTTGAATTCTGATGTTCCGACACGACATGTGCGGTTCGGAACAAAAGACAATAAAGATAAACCATGTTTAATGGTTTAAAAGAGCTAATACGGTTATTTAGTCATGAAAGGACTAATAAATAACGAGTTTTGAATAATTACCTTATAAGGTAAACTAATACAAATAATAAAGGTAAAACGGTAATTCGATCATTCGTAGACGATTACCGTTAGTTTGTGAAAGACACTTTATAGCGTAAGTTATAATGGGTCATAAGAATCAATAAATGGTTTATAAGCAAAATGATTATACGGTGTAAACCGGGGCGAGTCATGTAGATAAGATGGTAATAAACATCATCTCATAAAGATTCACGGTCATTTAGACCAAACGGGTCAAGAGGTGAAAATATCACCCTTTGACGATATCGATTAATGACTTTGTCAAGTGTATGATTACAGGAATAAATGTCGAATGGATATTTGTATTGCTATTACTTAGTGATTATTAAGGAAAACATTAAAACGGGTCAATATATTGATCCGGATCAGGTATGTATAATGATTCAACTCATCATTTAGAACTTGAAGTTTTATAAGAGTTAGACAAGGTCAAAATGAACATTTTGTTACATTTTAGGTAAACCGAATAATATAAATTATAATCATAGTGTTTTTAGAAACATAATGGTTTCTAAACAAGATTATAGTGAAAAGTCGGATTTTTGGTCAAACAAGTACTTCAAAAGTCCTTTGTCGTAAAAGAAGTACTAAAATTGACCAAAACGCCCTTGTAAGCTAAATTGAGCAAACGACCTTTAAAGATTGTTTGGAAACAAGTTTTATGATTAAACAAATACTTAGAATAAGTATAGAAAGCGAAAGATGCAAAATTTTGGTCAAATGACTCTATATGAGTCTTTGCCGTAAATTAACAATCCGAGTAGAAAAAACTCGGATTATATAGATCATCACATTGAATCCACCACAAATATAGTTGTGGTGGGAGATCATTTGATAAAAAATGTGGACATATGAAATTGGAAGCAAATGAAAGCAATTCGTGCTTAAAATATGCTTAAATACCCTTAACGGGTCAAAATAAGCATATGAGCGAAAATGGGTTTAAGAATGTATATGAACCCATGATTGGAACCTAATATGATAAATATTATTGAATTTAATAGGTTCATAAGAAATAGCGGTCAAACAAACTTGTTTGTTTGATAAATGCATGAACGGGTCGAATAATTTAGAAAACCCCTACTGTTCAGTGAACACTCCTACTGTACAGTGAACACTTCTACTGTACAGTGAAAACTCCTACTATTCAGTAAAAACCCCTACTATTCAGTGAATACTACTACTATTTAATGAACATTCCTACTGATGGGTGAACATTCTTTAGAAAGGGGTTAAACTAGAGCCCTCGCGGCCCGCGGAGGCTAAGACCCATCTCGGTCGCGCCCCGCGACCAACCTAAATGACTGCAAAAGGGTGCTGGTTGTTAAAATGCAGCTGCGAACTCGTTTAGACATGTTTTAAGCGCTATATGACTAACTCATTTCATGTTTTATGGAATGTAGGTACTAATTGAGTTGTCGGAAGACGGTCAAGCTAAACGAAGAACCGAACACATAAAGAACAAAGCTTCCGCGAAATGATTCGTCGCCATGTTTTAAACGGCGAATGTTATATAAAATGTGGAAATGTTTTATTTCTTAAAATGTTTTGACGAACCTGTATTTTTAGTGTATGGTTAACCGTAAATACACTATTATAGTCGAAACTTATATAATAATCGTATAATTGGACTAAGGGTCTTACAAGTTGGTATCAGAGCCCTGGTTTAAGAGATTCAAGTATGGTGGGGAGAAACCATGCTTGAACTTAAACCTTATGCTCTTGATAAAGATGGGTGTTCGGTTCGAGACTTGATCGCAAAATCGGGTAAGTTATTCTGTATATTAACGGTCTATCATATAAAGTGTTGAAAACAACACATAGGGTTATCGTGTAAAACACGTTACCCCAAATAAAAGCGATAAAAGACCAATATAGTTGAACGAATTATGTGTGTTAACACGTGTCGTAGAAAGCATTGTAGTATAATACAAGTGCTTGTTAATGTTGATGTTACTAATATGTGTAAACGTTTAAAGTTGAAGGACCCTCGCATTTGAAGATGACGAGAGTCTAAGGATCTATTCATATGATGAAGATACGGTTTGAAGAATGACGAGTAAATTATACTCGCCAAAGACATAAATGAAGAAATGATCTTGAATAGAGATCGAACGATAAGGAAAGTTTATTAGGACAAGTGTCGATAAGGTACACGTCTTAAACTGATAGTACAAACAGTAATATGCAACAAATACACAGTAAAAGGTAGTTGCATATAGAATATGAAACTTGGGAACCTGGATAGGTTATCTATCTAGGATGACATTTCCAAGAGAAACTCAGTAGAGCTATGTATTATTCACAGTTGTGAATAATAAGATAATAACTGCATTTAATTTAAATATAAACTTGGACGAGGGTAATCATCCAAGTAAGAAATCTTAACATAAATCCTGTTGAGGAAGGTAAAGATCACATCAACGAGTGTGATTCTATAAATGATTATAAAAGGGGATATTTTAAACGTTCAAAGATAAAACGGGTAAAACCAATAATTGTTAATTGACAATCAAATAAAGTTTTACCAAATAAAATAAATGAAGGAGTTACTTACATGGGGCGTGATATGGTAATTGTAATAAGATCGTGCGTACCATGTGTTGATCGCTTACTCTGGCCAAGTAAGTAGTGAACATATGATACCATGAGCTTATTATAATAAGCACAATTATGTCCAATGTGGTAAGGTCGAGACAAATGAAAAAGTTAAAAGAACCTTGGGGTCAAGAAATCGTATGGGCATACTTGTATAAATGGCTTTCGAGGAAACCATAAAAACAAGGTATGGCGTGTATAGAAATAAATGACCCAAGTAAATAGTGAAATAAGTCATAATGGACGAAAGAGCCATGGTTGACAAAAATGGGCATATAAAACCAAAGGATGAATGACCCGCAAGGTCATAGAAACGAAGGTATTGCTCATACAAAAAGACGATTGAAGTCATTAACTTTGGTCGTAGTAAAGAAAGGATGATGATGATAATCATCATTCAAAATTTATAAGACCATCAAGTATGGTCACATAAAGAATAAAGGTTTAGTTAAATAAAGCGATGGATTTTGCTAAGAAAACCGAACAAGTCAAAACGAAGTCTTAATGCATACCTAAGTGGTTGCATTAATGATGATTCACTAAATCACCCGGTTGATGGATAGGGAATTAAACAGATGCGTAAACCGAGAGAGGGGAACGCGGATTGAAAGTCAAAAACTCGGATTATGATTTATGACTAAAAGACTATAAAATTTTGCAAACAGAAATTTTAATAATTATGTTCAACTATTGTGAGGTTGAACAGGGTGAATAAAGAACAAAGTTTGACTGTTCACAAGTGATGGATTTCACATGAACAACTCAAACGGGTTAAATACAAAATAAGGCCAGATGGCATAAGAAAACGATTGTAGATACGGACTACAGTCACACTTAATAAATTTAAATTATGAAAACAAATGATTTTCAAACATAAAAAGAATGATCTACAGGATTATCATAACCTACGGGTTATAAACAGAGTAAAGGTCTACAGGGCCGAAATGACCCTAGGGGTCATCAATAAAAAGGAATGAATTTTAAGGACCTTGTCTTAACAAGGTGAAAATCTAAAGAAATAGCCCACGAGGCTAAGTGAAAGAACCTATGGGATACTTAGACAAAGCGGGGGAACCAATTGAGAATCCCCGCATAAACCAAGGACTGTATAGAAATAAATGCCAAGTCATCAAAATTGCTTGACATAAATTATAGATAAAACGTTAAACTAAAACTTTAGTTTTAGTAAGAAATAATGTTTTTATAAACTTGAATTCTGATAGGAATTTAAATAGTAAATACTAAAGATACAGGTCTTGATACCAATAAGTACAAGACAATACATTTGAAAAGAGTATTTTCGATTATAAACTGTTGTTATAAACTTAGACATGATGTGACGTGACGCGATCACGGATCAGAAATGTAATGTGAAATAAAATCACATTGTAGCCCGAAGGACGGGTATAAGATAACTGGACTAATAAGTCTAATTAGTGAGACCGATTAAGGTCAAAATTCAAATTAAGAATTTGTTTAATACGCTCTTCATTATGAGAATTAGCGTAGAATAAATATAATTTACAATTCATATTACCAAGTGATAAATGTAGGCGACACAAGTGAAGTGTCAGGAAGTCAAATCGAGCAAAAACACGATAAAAGAATAAAGCTATAAAGTATGAGTAATGCTTAGAAGGTTACTCAGTTTAAGTGCATTGGGTTTAAAACTTAATAAACTATGTAAGGAAGGTTTTGGGGACGAAACCTCTTTAAGGGGGGTAGACTTGTAACATCCCGAAAACGGGTTTGGTAATCAAACCCCATTAATGCTAAAAGACGGGTAAGTACCGTTAGTGGTAAAATTAAACCGGTAAATATTAGGATTTTAAATAAATAAACCTAATATTAAATAAAAATAGTATAAATGCTTTTGATAAAATAATGTTTATAAAAGGCCCGAGTTAACGGGACTTAAAATAAACTGAGTCACAAATTCCCTGAACCCACTAAGTTAACTAGGAATGTTTAACCTAGTTAATAAGTGGGAATATCGTTATTAAAATAAGTAGGTTGTGGCCTACTTAATAAACGAACCAAACACGAGGGGTTAAATAAGGATAACTTGAAGGTTATCTTGTAAAAAATATCTAAACCAAACACACACACACAGTGTGTGTTGGAGATCGAACAGGGAAGCTCCCCATGGAGCCAAAACCCTAATCTTCACAAATCCATCAGATTGAAGGGCCAAATGAAGCCCAAATTCACAACCGAACGTGAATTAACGATCACCTGAACAAGAAGATCATAAGGTATGTAAAATCTTGATGATTCGTGAAGTTGTAAAAATTGGATAATCATCCTAATCACGAATTAGGCATGGATTAGAGAAGCTATGGCTAAATTAGTGATATATACTTGCTTAGGAACAAAACCCTAAGTGAAAATCATACATAACATGCTATGAATTGAAGGATTGGATGATTTACCACACTAGATTAAGTGGGTATTAATCATATGACGAATTTGATGATATAATGATGTTTAAAATGATCATGTTAGATAGTAATAAGGAACTACTTGAACAAATTGTGTGTTTAAGTATATAATCATACTTACTATGAAATGGTTTTTGTATGATAAGAGGAAAATCGATGATATATTCATGTTGAATGATGTATGATATCATTATGTGTTTAAAATAATTAAAGTTGTGTTAAATTGATAAAATTCGATTACATGAAAAAGTGGTTAAAAACGGTAGCATAAGAATGATGCTTACCTGATAATTGACCAAATAATTAAACGAGTAGTTGAGCTACCTCGTGTAATTATTTATGTTAATAGGCAGTTGACTTTAAAAAGTCAAACTGACCCATGATATGGTCGAATGATGAATTCGACATAAGAAGTGTAGGATGGAATAGTCGTGAATGATTATAACTAGTCTAACCATTTTACAAATTACAATGATAGTTTGACGCTTGACGAGCTAGGTGAAAGCTTGGGAAGGAAGCGGGTCAACGAATCAAGAATGAAGGAAAAGCGTAATCTGGATGCTAGGTAAGTAAAGCTTACACTCTATTTATTTAATACCTATTGATTTTATAGGTTTTGAATAATATAAAGTCTTGTTTGAATTCTGATGTTCCGACACGACATGTGCGATTCGGAACAAAAGACAATAAAGATAAACCATGTTTAATGGTTAAAAAGAGCTAATACGGTTATTTAGTTATGAAAGGACTAATAAATAACGAGTTTTGAATAATTACCTTATAAGGTAAACTAATACAAATAATAAAGGTAGAACGGTAATTCGATCATTCTTAGACAATTACCGTTAGTTTGTGAAAGACACTTTATAGCATAAGTTATAATGGGTTATAAGAATCAATAAATGGTTTATAAGCAAAATGATTATACGGTGTAAACCGGGGCGAGTCATATAGATAAGATGGTAATAAACATCATCTCATAAAGATTCACGGTCATTTAGACCAAACGGGTCAAGAGGTGAAAATATCACCCTTTGACGATATCGACTAATGACTTTGTCAAGTGTATGATTACAGGAATAAATATCGAATGGATATTTGTATTGCTATTACTTAGTGATTATTAAGGAAAGCATTAAAACAGGTCAATATATTGATCCGAATCAGGTATGTATAATGATTCAACTCATCATTTAGAACTTGAAGTTTTATAAGAGTTAGACAATGTCAAAATGAACATTTGGTTACATTTTAGGTAAACAAAATAATTTAAATTATGATCATAGTGTTTTTAGAAACATAATGATTTCTAAACAAGATTATAGTGAAAAGTCGGATTTTTTGGTCAAACAAGTACTTCAAAAGTCCTTTGTCGTAAAAGAAGTACTAAAATTGACCAAAACGCCCCTGTAAACTAAATTGAGCAAACGACCTTTAAAGATTGTTTGGAAACAAGTTTTATGATTAAACAAATACTTAGAATAAGTATAGAAAGCGAAAGATGCAAAATTTTGGTCAAATGACTCTATATGAGTCTTTGCCGTAAATTAACAATCCGAGTAGAAAAAACTCGGATTATATAGATCATCACATTGAATCCACCACAAATATAGTTGTGGTGGGAGATCATTTGATAAAAAATGTGGACATATGAAATTGGAAGCAAATGAAAGCAATTCGTGCTTAAAATATGCTTAAATACCCTTAACGGGTCAAAATAAGCATATGAGCGAAAATGGGTCTAAGAATGTATATGAACCCGTGATTGGAACCTAATATAATAAATATTATTGAATTTAATAGGTTCATAGAAATAGCGGTCAAACAAACTTGTTTGTTTGATAAATGCATGAACGGGTCGAATAATTTAGAAAACCCCTACTGTTCAGTGAACACTCGTACTGTACAGTGAACACTTCTACTGTACAGTGAAAACTCCTACTATTCAGTAAAAACCCCTACTATTCAGTGAACACTACTACTATTTAATGAACATTCCTACTGATGGGTGAACATTCTTTAGAAAGGGGTTAAACTAGAGCCCTCGCGGCCCGCGGAGGCTAAGACCCATCTCGGTCGCGCCCCGCGACCAACCTAAATGACTGCAAAAGGGTGTTGGTTGTTAAAATGCAGCTGCGAACTCGTTTAGACATGTTTTAAGCGCTATATGACTAACTCATTTCATGTTTTATGAAATGTAGGTACTAATTGAGTTGTCGGAGGACGATCAAGCTAAACGAAGAACCGAACACATAAAAAACAAAGCTTCCGCGAAATGATTCGTAGTCATGTTTTAAACGCCGAATGTTTTATAAAATGTGGAAATGTTTTATTTCTTAAAATGTTTTGATGAACCTGTATTTTTAGTGTATGGTTAACCGTAAATACACTATTATAGTCGAAATTTATATAATAATCGTATAATTGGACTAAGGGTCTTACACATTTTCAATAGAAAGACGATTAGCATCATTAGACTTCATTCATATATATAGGTTCACGTATACACATAAACAAGTCTTATTCGTTCGTGCATTTAACTAAATTCCATTTCATACATACATACCTTTCTATTCGTACACATACTTACAATCAACATCTTTCACAATTGTAACAACCGTCTCATTTTTATAAGAATTTAATAATAAAATACGAGATTTGAAAAGCAAGTACTTAACTTCCTTGAAATTAAACAAAAGGGAAGTTTACATAATAACCGTATTCAAGTTAACTACCAACTAATTTATAACATCCCAAAACATCAAGGTAAGTGATTATAACATAAATCATTGTTTTCAACAAGATTAGACAAGCGCGGAAGCTTCAAAAGATAGTGTTCGGTTCTTGAATTGCTGCTTGATCGTCATCAGGAGCATGATCAACATCACCTAAGGTCTAAACCACAACATTTGTCAATTTTGACAACATAATACTATGTAAATATAAGTTCTATTGTCAAACAACAAAAACAAAACAAAAATGCAGCAATTAGGGTCTGTCACGCCCCGCGACAGATCACGCCTCATCTTTCGCGGCCCGCGAAGGACGTCGTGTTGCGTGACGGTGTGCCATGTTTGGTATCGCGTGACGCGACACCCTGTTTTTCACAGACTGTTGCTCGTTTTGAGCTGCAGATTCCTAGCTCTTAAGTTTGGCACAATTCTAACTTCAAACATTCCTAACTTTTGATCCGAAAGTCCGTTTTAAGTGATTCTTTTTCCTATGCGTCTGTAATTAAATTGCCGACGCGTCTATTATGATCATTGTGTCAAAAATGAATGTACGGGCTGAAAGTCTATAAATGCCATATGTATTTATTTGACCCGTTTAACTTTAGCACTAATTTAACCACTAACAAATTTTATGACCGCAAGACGTATTTACCCAACATCCGGGGCTTATGATCACCGGCGTTTCATTAAAAAATCTATGGTTTCACGCTCTTGTAATCCGTCATTGTCAAATGCTATTCTAAACACATTTTTACTACTTACTAAACAATTGTTTGACCCGTTTGGCTCATTTATGGAATCCTCCACTTCTAATGACTACCAAACATTTGTTATTCAAGTTCACGACTCGACTAACTAATAGTGATCTACATCACTTTTACTAACACTAATTTTTCCAATAAACACAATTTCAAATATCCATAGTTAATCATATAACATAATGTAACGGAATCACGGTTACATACCTTCAAAGCACACCCTTCAAACGCGCGTCACCACCGGCTTGTCCACTTGACGCTCTGGTTTCCTTTCCTATAGAGTTCAACCGTAAACCGTTTAGAACTCTTTGCTCAACATATGACGCTTAATTCGCCAAAATTTACAATTATGCGTTCTAGCTCAAATTTCTAGTTAGTTTTAAGCCTTCTTTTAGGCATTTTTACAAACACCCTAAGGGCGGAATTTTAAACAATTCATAATTAAGTTCATAGCTTGTTATTTAGCTAAGACTAACATCAATTAAGCATGTCCACGTCAATTTTTCACATTAACAAATATGAATTCACTTCATAGAACCCAACTACACTAGAATAACATTCATAATCCTATTGTTTATCATATTTCTACAAAACCCACTTATCACCTTCAATGGTGATTGTGAATTCACAAGAAATAAGCACAATTTCAATAAGGGATTGACTAGGGTTTATTCCTAGACACAATATCATTCTTATCTCATCCAAATAACGTTCATGCAATAAGATTTCAAGTATTCATTCAGAATTTTTAGATGGAACTTTTCAACAAAATTTCATTATGATCCCTTTACTAGGGAGATCACTATTCTATGCTCGGATTTCGTTTTGGAACTGATTTAGGCCTTCAATTTTGATGAAATTGCACAATCTAGGGTTTGGGGATTTCTCTTGGTCGCCCTCTGTGTTCTAATCGACCAGACACACACACCTAAGTGTGTGTGTTAGGATCCGAGGCTCTCATGATTGTGTTTGTTTGTATGAACTTGACAGATCAATGAATATGTAAAAATGTAAAGTGCAGCGGAAATGGATACAAACTGTATAAACACAATCAAGGAAGAAAATAGTTTGATAAACAAGTTCTTTTCATTGAGTCGAAAGATTGAAAATACAAAGCAAATGATTACAGCATGTTTACATAAACTAAGCTCCCCCTCAGCCAGATACTCCAGGGTTGGTTGCACAAGATGAAAGGATGAATTGAGGAGAAGAAACTCACTCAAAACAATCAAATATAACAATACAGAGTACTGTCATATTTATAGGCAAACCAAACTACTGATGTACCTCAGCTGACGTCACCATGATAGTGACATCTAACGACCTAACAAACTATAAACACAATCAATACAAGACTACTGATGTCTAACAACTGATTGATAATACAATACAATACAAAACAAGTCTAACACAGTTCACGTTCCACTGTTGTAGCCTAAGCACTGGTTACTTGAATCATCAGTGCTTTCTTCAAAAGGTGATCAGTCTTTGAATGAGCAGTGCTTGGATCTTCAGCAGTACTTATGAGACAGCAGTAGATAGAGCTCAGTGTTTGCCTTCAGCAGTCTTTAAGAGTATCATCAGTGTTTAGTTTCATCAGTTGTTGTAGTGAGCAGCACTTAAGATTCATCAGCTGTTAGAATATCACTGTCAAGGGGAAAGCAGAGAGTAAACTGCTGCTTATTGATAGTCCACTGATGTGATCCGGTTTTGGCTTTACATTATCTGTTCCTCTGTTAGGGTTCAATCCCAACAATCTCCCCCTGGAACAGATAATGCCAAAACCCTTCATTATTCAGGACCTTTATTACTCATCAAGAGTGTTGTAGCTTGATTCTTAAATTCAGCTTCAAATTCCTTTGCACTCTGGTCATCCTCATCCCTACACAGTGAAAGTTCAAGGAGATCCTGCAAATCTTCAACACTAAGGCCTAGTGCTTCTTTCCTTGATATGTACTTTACTTCGCCATTGGCTCTGACCAGGGTCAATACGTGGGTCTTTTGATCAAACATCCACTTTAGTATTTTTAAGCCAAGTGGGTTTCTTGGGAGAGACTTATTTGCAGATGAGTTGAGGGAAGATGGCCTTGAAAACACATGCAGACTTTCAGACATTCTTTTGAAAGCTTCTTCAATGACTTTGTCTGCTGCAGCTATGTCTTCTGCAGTTTCTTGTTCAATAAGTTCTTGTCTTTCAATTTCTGTCTTGTCTTTTGCAGTGTTTGGAGATGCAGGTTTGTTCAGTACCTTCATAAAAAGGTTTTGAAGCTTTGATGAGCTGTCTTCTTTCAGACCCATTTTTAAGATGGTGTCCTTGAGATACTCTGCTTCCTTTTCTTTGACCTCTTTTTCAGTCAGCTGTTTACCTTCATCTTGATTTGACCCAAGAGTAGGATTGTCTGCTGATTTTATCATTGTTTTGAGGTTTTCAATTTTCTGTTCAAGCTTCATCATTTGTTCTCTTTTCTTTGAAGCATCTGAAACAGTTTTCTTTCTTTCTTTAGCCTCTCATAGGCTTCATCAGTCTGCTGCCTAGACCATTTTGATATGGCTTCAGCAGTGTCCATCTTAGTATCCACCAGCTCCTTTTTCTTTCCTTTGTATTCAGCAATGAGGTCAGGAATGAGCTTTTTGTATTTGCTCCAGTTTGGAGCATTCTTCCTTTTTGAAGGATTATTCTTTATTCTTTGAATCCTTTCTACCTCATGCTTTAAAGCTACTAATGGCCATTCTTTAAACTGTTGTTCTTCAGCAGGATAGAATTTCTCATTCATGATGAAGGCTAGAAGTTGTTCTCTTAACTTCTTCTTTTGATCAGCCTTTTCTTTGTTTAACTCTTGTGCAAATTCTTCTATCTGCTTTACCTTTGAAAGATAGAACTCCAGTCTTTTAGTAATGCCTTCTTCGCTTAGACTTTCTTTTTCACTGTCAACCTTAGCTTTTACTTTATCTTGCCTTGCCTTTATTTTGAGGTAATCATCCATATCCTCTGGTGGCATGTAGCCTATGAGTGAGGAGAATCTTCTTTTAGAAGGATCTTCTTCAGTATAGAATTGCCTCATCTCATTTTTTAGAGCTTCAATTTCCAGTGGATACTTGCAGCATTAGGATCATGTATTTCCTCATTGGCAAGTATTGGATTTCTTTTTCTACTGAGGAGCTTTGGTTGTGATATAGGAAATGTGATAGCAGTGGTGGATGCTTGACTAACAGCTGCTGAAACAACTGGTGTCTCAACTGCTGTTGTTATTACAACTGCTGATATGTCAGCAGATGTCTTCTGCTTATGAGCAGGGGTTATGGTGGCAGTTGTTTGAGTGGTGGTTGCTTGAGTGGTGATCAGTGGTTGACTAAGAGTAGTTGAAACAACTGGTGTTTCAACCGCTGTTGCCATTACAACAGATGTTGTAACATCTGTTGTCTTCTGCTTTTTGGCAGGAGATGATGATGGTTTGGCTGTTTGAGATGGTAATGGTGGTTTTTGTGCTGTAAACACAGGTGGTGGTGGAGCAGTAGTTGTGGTGGTGTGTGGTGATGTGGTGTGTGTTGGAGGTGTGTGTGTTGTTGACATGGCAGCTGTTTGGCTACTGACAGCAGTTTTTGTAACTACTGAAGTATCAGCTGTTTGATTTGAAGATTTTGTATCAGCTGTTTTTGTAGCAACTGATGTATCTTCTGGTTCAATATATAGCCCATCTTCAATTCCTTTCTTTCTCAACTTGATTTTCTCCCCCTTTTTGGCATTATCTGCAAGGGGTGTGTCCATGAAGAAAATGGGAGATGGAACTTTTTCACCAAGAGCAGTCTTTTGGATGCTGGCCTTTATAGCCTTGATGTCTGCTTGAGTGTCTTTAAATCTGGATTCCACCATGTTGGTCAGCATTTGTACTTGAATAGCATGCTTTTGATCAGCCATGTGTTGCTGTTTTTCAAGCATTGGTTGGAAAATATTCCAAAGCTCATTTGCAGCAAATGCATGTTGTGCAGGTGCTTGAGCAGGAATAGCAGTAGCCTGTGCTTTCTGGGCTTTTAAAATCTCTTGCACCATATCTTTAATCTCAGCAACTGAATCTTCAAGTTTTTCAACTCTTTTCGTCAATTCCTGATATTTTGAATCATCACCTACATTTATAGGATCATCTGAATCCCCACCAGTGGTGGTTGTACCAATGTGTGACTTAGGAACTGAGTCCCAAAAATCATCCATTGATGCCCCTTTTTCTTGTACTGGGCACTTCTTTCTTCAGCACTCGATAGACCTTTGATTGTACCGGTGGTTAAAATTAACTCACTGGTGGTTACCGATGTTGCCATGGAAGAAATTGCCTTCAAGGGAGTCTTAATAATGTAACAACTGTCCAACTGAAGATCTGTTGATCCATCAGTTGTAGTTGCTGCTCCACTTGAACTACCACCGAGAGTTACTTGTAACTCAGGGGGTGTAACCTCCTCAGCTGTTGCTGGGATAGCAGAGGTATAAGCATCAGACCCAGTCACTTGTGGAGGTATACTCTCAGTAATGGGTGATAGAGAGGAACTGGTTTGTGTCTGTGCAATATCAACTGCATGCAACAGGGGTATTATTGATTGTGGCATTATGATTGGTGAGGGTATGGGTGTGGAAAGAGACATTGTCCTTGGGATCAGGACTGTGGAAGATAGATCCGAGTGGATCCAGAGCTTCATAATTTGGTGTCCCTGTGGTTACAACCTGATCCTTTTGTGAGGATGCAGGAGGAGTTTGAGGCTGGGGTTGAGATCTTTCTTCCAACTGCTGTGAGGAAGTAGCAGCAGTGGTTGTTTGTGACTTTTGTGCTGTCACTGGCATTATCTCTGGGATCTCATCTTCCAGAGATGCCTTTGATTTGGGTTTGGTGGGTTTTCTGGATGTTTTTCTTTTTGTCTTTTGGTGGCAGGTGTGGGTTTCAAAGCAGTGGGTGTGCTGCTTTGATCACCTGGAGCAGTGGACTCAGCAGAGGTTGCCTGAGGATCAGTGGCAGTTTCTAAAACCTGCTCAGGCCCCTTTGCTTTTAACTTTATTGGTGCCATCATTCTTGAAAATGTTTCAATTGTTAAACAGTTTATTTTGAAAGAGACACCTTGTTTGGGCAAATCTGCATCTTTCTCTACAAATTTTTGTTCAAAATAGTAGCTTAGAAATCTTGGAAAGAGCAGAAATGCCTTATTATCAACGTTCTTTACCAAATCATCAAAAATTTCCTGGGAGTATTTATAGTTTTTATCGTTTAAAATTGCATACCCCAGGCATTGGATTTTGTTGGTATTTCATTAAAAGACGTTGTTTTATTAGAAACACACATTAGTAGTGTGTGGAATAAAAATCTGGGTGCAGAAGGGAAGTAACCCTTTTGTAGGGTATCCCTATTCGGTTGTTCTGCATAGCCCCTGTTCATGAAATCCTTTTTCAACTCGTCTTTAGTAAATGAGGTTTTTCCTTTCAAATCATTGAGTTTAAAGATTTCAGAGATGGATTTTGGAGAGATTTGTACCTTCTTACCCTGTATCGAGGAGTTGATGGCTGTGATGATATCTCCTTGTTTTTCAAGGGTGGCATTTTTCCAGAACTCTCTCTGGGTATCAGGTAAATGGGAGCGTCTGCTGTTATCAAAGTTTTGTACTTTAACGCAGATAGGAATGTCAATGATGGAGTCAAAGGTGTGGTTATCGGTAGGTTTTGTGAGTATACCCACATAGTTGTGTGGAGCTTTGTAGCGAATCTCCGTGGTTTCAGCGGCCATTTAAGTGGCATCTGCTGTGGTGGAGGAAGAAGATGGTTTTGATTTTGACTTCGATTTTGGTTTCGTCATTTTTGATGAAGAAGATCGAAGAAGGTTTTGGAGTTATGAGAGGGAAACTGCTTTGTGAAGAGAATGTTTGAAATTCAATTCGACAGTAAAACCCTGTTTGGGTATAATCAGAGTTTTATTTAGGGAAAAGGTGAATGCTGATGTGGCAGCGGTTATAATGATCCGATGGCTAAAGACTGACCACGTGCCAACCCCTGATGGAATGATAAATAATGGAGGACAGTTGTTTTGACAACCACTGATGGATCAGGCATCAGTAGTTACAACGGTAATGAAATGAACTAGTGGGTGTATCAGTGGATTGAACAATGATTTTAAACATCAGTGTTTTTGAAAAGCAGAGGTTGACTATCAGTAGTGGACAGACTCTAGAGAGCAGATGTTTGAGACACAACAGCATTTTAGGTACAACAGTGGTAGAAATAGAATGCAATCAACTGATAGTGCAGCAATGTTTTAACCTTTGACAAAATAATGTTAGCATCTGCTTGTTCAGATGTAGAATGTGATTTTGTCTTATCTAACATCTGTTGAGCACCAGAGATGCTATTCTTAACAAAATACATTTTAGATGTACATTATCAAGACTAAATTGCCAGCAGTAATCTACAGAAATTTTGTTCAAGGTTTGCCAAATGTCCATTATTCCAGACAGTGGTTTTAGCATCCCAGATGATGAAGACATTTCTACCAGAGCTACTCATTTAGTGTCTAATTACTTGAACTAGAACCAGAGTATCTCAGTAGTTCAAAATCAATTTGCAATCAATTTATGATCTGTGATAACCAAACTTGAGCTTAACATGACCCTGATATGTGTGCCATTTCCTTTTGATCAGATTTAGGATAGTAAATTCACACAAAAATAAGGAAATTACATCCTGACCAGAGATGAACTTTTACTATCAAAAATTAGTAAAAGCACAAACATATATTTTTTAAGGAAAATTATATATATATCTGGTTTATTAAGAAGAAAAACACCTCAGAAAAATAAAGGAAGTTTTTTTAAAAATCAACAAAAGGATCTGACAGCTTTTTCAAATATGTTCATGATCATATCACTCTCAAGTTACTTAGACCATTGTTTGGGGTCAATTTCTTGGCAATTGATTGTAAATTCTTCTTTTAAGGACAATTACTGGAGATGCCATAGATACCTGAACAATTTCCTGGATTGATGAAGGCACTCAGTTGCATGATGACCACTGTTTACCCAATTTTGACCTCAGAAGTGTTTTGTGCTTATACTCTTTTCCTTTTGGATTCAAAAGTTTTTGAGATAATCACACTCTGAGATTTGTTTCATTTTCTTTTTTCCCTTTTTACCCTTTTATTCACATGTTCAGAAATACTCACTGGGAGATTTTATTTTGAACACGCTTAATCCAGAATTACTTTGAAGTAATGTTTTGAGAGATCTAGCCACATTTGTACATGCTTTATTACCAGATCTCACATTACATATAATTAGGACTGTTTTGACACCTTATTTTCTTAATGTGTTTTGACAAAGTTGTTTTGGTCCTTTTGAGGATTCTCAACCTGCCTTTGAGCACATAAGAATTTTGACTAAAGTTTTAATTCCCTCTTTCTTTGTTAGCAGAACACTAGTGTTTAGATGAACATAGGTTTAGCTGAACAGAGGTGCATACTTTAGTGTAAAATGTAAAAACATCACAAATTTCGTAACAACAGTTGAAATCAATCTTGAAAATATCAACGATCCCATAATTTAACAGATATATTTCAGATCTGAAAACGATGAGTGACTTGTGCATGATATCACTTGTTGCGTGAAATTTGTGTGTCATATGACATCTTGGTTGTTTTACAGAGTTTCTGAATAATCATTTTGATTATGATTCACTTGTTACTCTATTTTGCAACTGAATACAACCAACCTCAGTATCATGAATTGTGAGCTGAACTGTTATGTCAAACTGATTGTTAGATCAAATTTGACTGTCCAAGCTCTGATACAATTGTTAGGATCCGAGGCTTCTCATGATTGTGTTTGTTTGTATGAACTTGACAGATCAATGAATATGTAACAATGTAAAGTGCAGCGGAAATGGATACAAACTGTATAAACACAATCAAGGAAGAAAATAGTTTGATAAACAAGTGCTTTTCATTGAGTCGAAAGATTGAAAATACAAAGCAAATGATTACAGCATGTTTACATAAACTAAGCTCCCCATCAGCCAGATACTCCAGGGTTGGTTGCACAAGATGAAAGGATGAATTGAGGAGAAGAAACTCACTCAAAACAATCAAATATAACAGTACAGAGTACTGTCATATTTATAGGCAAACCAAACTACTGATGTACCTCAGCTGACGTCACCATGATAGTGACATCTAACGACCTAACAAACTATAAACACTGTCAATACAAAACTACTGATGTTCTAACAACTAATTGATAATACAATACAAAACAAGTCTAACACAGTTCACGTTCCACTGTTGTAGCCTAAGCACTGGTTACTTGAATCATCAGTGCTTTCTTCAAAAGGTGACCAGTCTTTGAAATGAGCAGTGCTGGATCTTCAGCAGTACTTATGAGATAGCAGTAGATAGAGCTCAGTGTTTGCCTTCAGCAGTCTTTAAGAGTATCATCAGTGTTTAGTTTCATCAGTTGTTGTAGTGAGCAGCACTTAAGATTCATCAGCTGTTAGAATATCACTGTCAAGGGGAAAGCAGAGAGTAAATTGCTGCTTATTGATAGTCCACTGATGTGATCCGGTTTTGCTTTACATTATCTGTTCCTCTGTTAGGGTTCAATCCCAACAGTGTGTTTGGTGAAAATTTTTGTTTTAATATTAAAAGTTCCAAATTTTAACAACTTTGGCCCCTCGACTATTGTTCGATTATTATTTTAGGTGTTTTAACCCACTTATAAGTCACTACAAGGCTTTTTACCTAACTAGGTTAATTTTATTCCTAGTTAGTTCATTTTGCTTATTTACTGACAACATATTTATAATAAAGATTTATATTTTCGGGGTGTTACAAGTTCCACCCCCTTAAAAAGGGTTTCGTCCTCGAAACCGGAATACGTACCAAATAATGTCGGGTAGAGACGCCGCATCTCCTCTTCGGACTCCCATGTGGTATCCGAACCCTGTCTATGCTCCCCATTTGATCTTAACTTGATCAATTTTCTTATTTCGTAAATTCTTAATCTTCCGATCCAGAATCTCAATTGGCCTTACCGCATAATTAAGGCTATTGTCCACCTCGATATCATCGTTGTGGATATAAGCAGTTTCCTCAGCAAAGCACTTTCGGAGTTGTGACACATGAAATGTGCCATGAATTCCGCTCAATTCGCCCGGTAAGTCAAGGCGATATGCCACCTTGCCAATCCATTCGATGATTTTAAATGGCCCGATAAACCTCGGGCTTAGTTTCCCTCTTTTTCTGAATCGGATAACGCCCTTCCATGGGGAAACTTTTAGCATAACCATGTCTCCCACCTGAAATTCAATCGTTTTCCATCTTTTGTCGACATAAGACTTTTGTCTGTCTTGGGCCGCTTTCAAATGAGCTCGTACCACGTCAATTTTCGCATTAGTGGCTTCGACTACATCTTTATGGGCCAGTTCACGAGGACCCACTTCGCCCCAGCATACCGGGGTTCTACACTTTCTACCATATAGCATCTCATACGGAGCCATGCCGATACTGGCATGATAACTGTTGTTATAAGAAATTCTGCAATGGAAAATACACATCCCAACTGCCCCCGAAATCAGTAATACACGCCCTCAGCATGTCTTCTAGTGTCTGTATAGTTCTCTCACTCTGTCCATCTGTCTGAGGATGGTATGCAGTGCTGATAAAAAGTTTCGTTCCCATCTGTTCATGGAAATCTCGCCAGAAGTTTGAAGTTTCGTCAATCTATCAACGACCACCCATATAGCATCGAATCCTCGGTTCGTCCTAGGAAGTTTGGTCAACAGGTCCATGGTGATATGTTCCCATTTCCAATGGTTGCAGTTTACCATAGGGCTTTTGATGTTCCGCCTTGACTTGTAAACAAGTCAAGCACTTCTCCACATACTTTACAACATCTGTTTTCATTCTGGGCCACCAATAGTTTTGCTTTAGATCATTATACATCTTGGTTGCCCTTGGATGGATAGAATAACGGGATTTATGAGCTTCATCAAGTAGAAGCGCCTTGACTCCACATGAATTTGGGACCCATATTCTTTCGAACCGAGTCTTTAACCCGTTATTACCATCCGCTAAATCCTTCAATTGACCAACTATCCTTTCCTTCATCAAGTTTTCTTCTTTTACCGCCTCGGCTTGTGCTTCTCGGATTTGTTCGAGTAAACCCGAGGTTACAACAAGCTGCATCGACCGCACTCGTATTGGGACATAGTCTGTTTTCCTGCTCAAGGCATCCGACACAACATTGGCCCTTCCGGGGAGGTAATGTATCTCGCAGTCATAGTCTTGTACCGTTTCCAACCATCGCCTCTGCCGCATATTTAACTCCTTCTGATCGAAGAAGTATTTTAAACTCTTATGGTCGGTAAATATGGTGCACTTTACCCCGTATAAATGGTGCCTCCATATTTTTAACGCAAACACCACCACCACCAATTCGAGATCGTGCATGCGATATTTCTTTTTGTGCACCTTTAATTGCCTCGAGGCATAAGCTATCAGTTTGCCTCATTGCATTAAAACACATCCAAGCCCCGAATGTGACTCATCCGAGTAGACTACCAAGTCTTCGACTCCGTCTGGCAACATTAATACCGGAGCGTGAGTTAACTTCTCTTTTAGCGTTTGAAACGCCCTTTCTTGTTCAACACCCCATATGAATTTTTCCTCTTTCCGAGTTAATTTAGTTAATGGCGAAGCAATCTTGGAGAAATCTTGAATGAATCTCCTGTAGTATCCCGCGAGCCCTAAGAAACTTCTAATTTCCGAAGGATTCTTCGGAGGGCTCCATTTTGACACGGCTTCTATCTTTGACGGATCTACCAATATTTCATCGGCACTTATGATGTGGCCGAAGAATTGTACCTCTCGTAACCAAAAGGCACACTTTGAAAATTTCGCATATAATCTTTCTCGCCTGAGCGTCTCTAACACTTCTTGTAAATGATGCGCGTGATCTGCCTCATCTTTAGAATACACTAGAATGTCGTCGATAAACATGATTACCGACTTATCTAACATAGGTTTGCAAACCCGGTTCATGAGGTCCATGAAGGTTGCGGGTGCATTCGTCAATCCGAATGACATTACGAGGAACTCGTAATGTCCGTACCATGTACGAAAGGCCATCTTCGGTACATCCTCTTGTTTGACCTTTAACTGGTGGTATCCCGACCTAAGGTCAATTTTTGAAAACCCATTCGCACCTTCTAGTTGGTCGAATAAATCATCTATCCTCAGAAGCAGGTATTGATTCTTCACCGTGAGTTTGTTCAACTCCCGGTAATCGATACACATTCGCATGCTTCCGTCTTTCTTTTTCACAAATAATACCGGTGCGCCCCAAGAAGACACACTCGGTCTTATAAATCCTTTATCGAGCAAGTCTTGAATCTGCGACATTACTTTTTGTAATTCTGATGTCGCAAGTTAGTACGGCTCCTTGGCTACAGGTTTCGCGCCTGGAACCAATTCGATTCCGAACACTACTTCCCATTCGGGCGGTATTCCCGGTAAGTCTTCCGGAAACACATCTTCGAAATCACGTACCACCGGTACGTCTCCAATCTTCGGCGGTTCTTTCCCAGGTTCATTCGTGTATATCATAAATGCTCTACATCTGTGCCTCATGAGCTTATGAGCTTTTAACATTGAACATATTACAGGATTGCCTCCTTTCTCGCCATAGATGGTAACATGTTTTCCGCTCGAAGATGTTAACTTTATCTCTTTATAGAAACACACGACCTTTGCATGGTGTCGGGATAGCCAATCCATCCCAACAACTACTTGAAACTCACCCATCGACATCGAGATTAGATCTATCGAGTATTCCTCGTCATCGATGCTCAACTTACAACCTTGACAAACATCACATACTATGAAATTTTTGTTATCCCCTATTTCAACTTCTAAGGGCACATGTAGTTTTGTCAATACAAATGTAGGATGTCGAATAAATCCATGTGAAATAAAGGATTTATTCGCACCCGTATCACATAATACATGTGTAGGGATCGAGTTTATTGCGAATATACCTGAGACCACATCGGGTTCTGTTTTTGCTTCAGCCACTGTTAGTTGGAAGGACCTGGCCTTCGCCTTCTGAGTTTCTGTTGGAGATTCTTTGGTGTCTTTCTTCTCAACCAAGTCCGGGCATTCAGACTTCTTATGGCCCGGTTGGTAACACTTGTAGCAAACAGAGACCTTTCCCGGACATAATGACGCGGTGTGCCCCGTCTTCCCGCATATGGGACACGGTTTGTCTTTGAAGCGGCACTCACCCTTGTGCCCTTTTCCACATACTTTGCAACTCGGTGACCCACCCTTCGCATCCGTCTTCTTTACCGACTCAGTCGTTCGAGCCTTCTTTGTAGGGCTTGGGTTAACATCCACTACCCTTCGTTCACCTCGTTCAATTTGCTTTTTAAATTCAATTTCTCTTTCCCGAGCCGTGTTTATGATCTCGGTGAGCGTCTCATACTTGGAAGGAGTCACAAACTCCCAATATTCAGCGCTTAACATATTATAATAATAATAATAATATATTTTCTGCTCCTTGGTAGTCACTAGCTCGTCGCAGAATCTCAGCTTATCCATGAAGATACCCGTGATTTTATCAATTGTTTCACCCCTTTGCCTTAACTGGATGAACTCCTCCTTGATTCTGTTGATGACCGCCTTGCCGCTTCGGCTCCAATCTCTTTCTTTTTGTTATCCCACCAATCTTTGGCTTAACCCCTCAACTGACCCGTTTTGTAAGCCACAAAATCGCTTACGTCACAGTGGGTCCTCTCAAATACCCCTTCAACATCACTTAGCCATCTTTGGCATATTACCGGGTCAACCTCCCCGTTATAGATTGGCGGTTTACACGCCATAAACTCTTTGTATGAACAACCCTTACGTTCTCCGGATTTTTCTTTCACAAGGTTGATATTGTCTTCCAACCTTGTAACCCGCTCCTCAACTAACGACAGCACTGTATTTTGAATTTTGTCTATGAAACCGGATAGACTACTCTTAATTGCCTTCCCTACTTCTTCGGCAATTACCTATTTCATTTGCTCGGTGACTGTCAACACCGGATCATTGTCACCCTTTCCGTCATCTTGAAACTGAAATGTTTACATCAATTATTAAACATTTCATTTATAACATGTACTTTATTTGCTTCGGTTTAGCCAAGTTCATAACTTGCATTGACCGTTCTCATTTAATGCACTTTCCGGGTTTGAGTGTGTTAACACGCTCTTCCCGTGCATATTAATTTGCATCCCTTTTTCTCACATATGATAAGATTTACTAAAATAATTAATTCTTACCGGATGATTGATCAAGCTTGAACCAAACACACTTTGTTGACAACCTTGAGCTCTGAGTACCAACTTGTAACACCCATCTCGTTTTTATAAGAATTTAATAATAAAATACGAGATTTTAAAAGCAAGCACTTCACTTCCTTGAAATTAAACAAAAGGGAAGTTTACATAACAACCGTATTCAAGTTAACTACCAACTAATTTATAACATCCCAAAACATCAAGTTAAGTGATTATAACATAAAACATTGTTTTCAACAAGATTAGACAAGAGCGAAAGCTTCAAAAGATAGTGTTCGGTTCTTGAATTGCTGCTTGGTCTTCATCCGGAGCATGATCAACATCACCTAAGGTCTAAACCACATTATTTGTCAGTTTTGACAACATAATACTATATAAATATAAGTTCTATTGTCAAACAACGAAAACAAAACAAAAATGCAGCAATTAGGGTCTGTCGCGCCCCGCGACAGATCACGCCTTATCTTTCGCGGCCCGCGACGGTGTGCCATGTTTGGTGTCGCGTGACGCGACACCTTGTTTTTCACAAACTGTTGCTCGTTTTGAGCTGCAGATTCCCAGCTCTTAAGATTGGCACAATTCTAACTTCAAACATTCATAACTTTTGATCCGAAAGTCCGTTTTAAGTGATTCTTTTTCCTATGCGTCTGTAATTAAATTACCGATGCGTCTATTATGATCATTGTGTCAAAAATGAATGAACGGGCTGAAAGTCTATAAATGCCATATGTATTTATTTGACCCGTTTAACTTTAGCACTAATTTAACCACTAACAAATTTTATGACCGCAAGACGTATTTACCTAACATTCGGGGCTTATGATCACCGGCGTTTGATTACCAAGTTTATGGTTTCACGCTCTTGTAATCCGTCATCGTCAAATGCTATTCTAAACACATTTTTACTACTTACTAAACAATTGTTTGACCCATTTGGCTCATTTATGGAATCCTCCACTTCAAATGACTACCAAACATTTGTTATTCAAGTTCACGACTCGACTAACTAATAGTGATCTACGTCACTTTTACTAACGCTACTTTTTCCAATAAACACAATTTCAAATATCCATAGTTAGTCATATAACATAATGTAACGGAATCACGGTTACATACCTTCAAAGCACACCCTTCAAACGCGCGTCACCACCGGCTTGTCCACTTGACGCTCTGGTTTCCTTTCCTATAGAGTTCAACCGCAAACCGTTTAGAACTCTTTGCTCAACATATGACGCATAATTCGCCAAAATTTACAATTATGCGTTCTAGCTCAAATTTCTAGTTAGTTTTAAGCCTTCTTTTAGGCATTTTTACAAACACCCTAAGGGCGGAATTTTAAACAATTCATAATTAAGTTCATAGCTTGTTATTTAGCTAAGACTAACATCAATTAAGCATGTCCACGTCAATTTTTCACATTAACAAATATGAATTCACTTCATAGAACCCAACTACACTAGAATAACATTCATAATCCTATTGTTTATCATATTTCTACAAAACCCACTTATCACCTTCAATGGTGATTGTGAATTCACAAGAAATAAGCATAATTTCAATAAGGGATTGACTAGGGTTTATTCCTAGACACAATATCATTCTTATCTCATCCAAATAACGTTCATGCAACAAGATTTCAAGTATTCATTCAGAATTTTTAGATGGGATTTTTCAACAAAATTTCACATACCTTACGATCCCTTTACTGAGGAGATCACTATTATATGCTCGGATTTCGTTTTGGAACTGATTTAGGCCTTCAATTTTGATGAAATTGCACAATCTAGGGTTTGGGGATTTCTCCTGGTCGCCTCTGTGTTCTAATCGACCAGACACACACACCTAAGTGTGTGTTTGGTGAAAATTTTTGTTTTAATAATACAAGTTCCAATTTTAACAACTTTGGTCCCTCAACTATTGTTCGATTATTATTTAGGTGTTTTAACCCACTTATAAGTCACTACAAGGCTTTTTACCTAACTAGGTTAATTTTATTCCTAGTTAGTTCATTTTGCTTATTTACCGACAACATATTTATAATAAAAGATTTATATTTTCAGGGTGTTACAACAATATTACATGCAAGTCCTAAACACACACGTCATGTAAATCACATACACATAAATTTTCATACTTACTTGTTCATGGTCATACTCTCCTACGAGTTCCAATTACTTACATACAATCAAACCTATACCCACATTTGTAACTACGTATTCCCTCTTTATGCAAGATACCAACTTGTAAGTTCCCTTCTTACCCACACTTGTTAGAAACTCTTCCTTAACCACTTTCGACTCTTTTCTACTAAAACTTGCCTTAATTCTACCATTGATTCATACTTTCTTACATGACTCACAATAATCATCATACAACAATACATTTTTTAAAAAAAAAACTAAAGGGTAAGTCCAGAATTCACTTACCTTATGCGTCCGTGTTTGTATTTCCGCTTCCTTGCCTCTTCTTGACCCGTTAGTCTTTCGCGCTTGAGTCCATCTCGACATAATCCCTATACTTTCATGTAACACCCCGTGTTACCAAATGTCAAAGTTAAAGTTAAAGTCAAAGTCAAAGACAAGTTTGACCTCTTTGACTGTAATTAGTCTATTTTATGTTTTATTATTCGTATTATGTGGAGTAAGTGTTGTTAATCAAAAGAATGGAAGTAATCGAATGTTAATCGACGTGAAACGCTTTACGACTCTGAATAGTAGGAAGTAACAATGCGATAAAGTCAATCAATCAATAATCAAGCTAATCGAATCATTAATCGAACTCGAAACTCGAATCATGCGAATTTGGTGTCATATTACGTGTGTGTGTGTGTGCCTTACGTGTTACCTGTGTGTGTTTACTTTATGTTATGTGTGGTGATCAATCGAATCGAAACTCGAAACTCAATCGAACCCAATCGAAATCGAATTACGATGAATGGTAGCGAAAGGATAGTGTGAAATATAGATGCTTGTATGAAGATATAATGGTTGGGATTAAAAGTAATTTGAATAGGAAACTCTATCGTACTCGTATCGCCTTCAATCGAAATCGAAATATCAGAAATCGTCACACCGAACGCTCAAAGCAGGCTGTGAATCGATCAGGCTCCTAGCCGATCGAACAGCCCAGCCGATCGGACGGACTGTCCGATCAAGCAGGCTGTCCGATCGGGATGCCTGGCCGATCGGCTAGCTCTTTCCCCTTTTGGAAGCCTATAAATAGGCCTGTCATTATCATTCTTTCCACTTTTGGAAACTCTCTGACCGACCAGCTCGTGTTCTTCACTATTTCTCAGATTTCTCTCAATCCCGGTAAGATTTCATCCTAAATCTTATACGTTTTTTATCTATGCACACTCCTACACATTTCTATCTTTCAAATCTTGATTTCTAACCGTGAAATCATCAAGATCTTAGTGTTCTAGGATGATGTCATCATGGTGTTCTTCAAGAACTTCATGTTTTAGCCTCAATCCACCAAGAATCACTTGGATCTAACCGATTTCCACATAAACAAACTAAGATCTATCACAGATCTGAACATTTACATGGTGTGAAGGATTGAAAAAAGGATTTCCAACTTTCTTTCAACTCTTTTACTCTCAATGCCTTCAAACCGGTAGAAACGGAGCTTGAGCCAACTCACTAATCATTCTAATGGTTGTGTGGTTCAAGATTCGGATTCTATCTACGAGGTTCACCGATTTCGGGGTAAACGTTAAACTACCGTTCCGAACCGTTCACCAGTCGGACATTGGGTGATTCCTGTCCGAGCAGGGGAAACAAGTAAGAACGAAGGTGCCATGGTTCAGCTCGTTGTCAAAATACCTCGATATAACGTCAAACAATCAGAACAGCCAAGTGTTAGACGAACAGGCCGACCAGGTCAGAATGCTGACCGATCGAACAGGTTGTTCAAACAGCCCAGCCGATCGGACATGTCAGCCGATCGACCAGGCCAGCCGATCGGCTAGCACATGGCCCCACACTTTAGCAATTTCATGGAGCCTAGTATTGAACGAAGTGCGGTTCGATCGAACTACGGTTTGGGTTGAATTACTCTTCGGATCATGAGATACTATGCTTCAACCCTTAAGCGATTTTCAACTCGTTCGACGTATTGAAGTGCCACCCGATCGAACACGCCGTCCGATCAGGTGACATCCCACTGAGGACCCATTACTGAAGTACCTAACCGATCGGTTAAGCCGGCCGATCGAACAGACCGTTCGATCGATCGACCTGAAAGGTAAGGACACTTCAGTGTTCTCAAATACTACAACGAAAACTTCAAAAGGACAAGCCATCATACACAAACACATCCTACTCAAAGGAAGAAACAATCCACTCGAACAGTCCAACCGATCGAGCCTACCCGCTGATCGAACAGCCTGTCCGAACGGACTGTCTAATCGAACGAACAACCCGTCCAATCGAACCTACCGTTCGATCGACCAGGCTGTTCGACCCATCAACACTTGTTTCCATTTAACGCGTTACTCATCGTTATGCTATCGAACTAATCAGGCTAACCCTACTCTCAAGCGCTCCCTTCAATCCATCAATCACTGTGAGTATACTCAAACCCTTTTTGCTTTAGCACTTTTGGGTGTTACATACGTTACTTATCTAAAATCACAATCGAACACACTACTCAATTATTTAAACGCTAACCGTTCGGCATGTATTACGTGACTAAATGAATGCCTGTTGTTATGTTTTGTCACACCCCGATTTCCACGTGTCTCACCGGTGGGCCCGGTGGGGGATTACCGTGACGATGTTGGCAACAATATAGTCAAACCACACAATTATATAATGCACAACGGAAGCTTAAGATAAATATATAAACTTCAACCTCTGGTTGTAATATCAAATGTATTACAGAAGTTGAATATATCCTCAGCGGATCAAAAAGTAATAAATATTGTTCATTCAGATGCAGCATCGAGTTTGCGAGACTATGTACGATGCTTAGGACGCCTATACCAGCCCATTTCGTATAGTACCTGCACTTAATCTTTTTGGGGAAAATACGTCAGTTTACACTGGTAAATACATTCAACTGACACATTTGAAAATGTTTATTTAAAATTGATTTGAATGCACAAGGCACAAACTCTTTTATAACTTGGGAAAATTATTAAAATCTTGTGAACGTTTTACATGTTCTTTTATGCGTTCAGTAGCCCGGGTCGTGCCGGGTTAAAGATTTGTAGACACACCACATTGCGTAAAACCGTAGTATAAAAACCAACGGCTACGTCTTTTAATTTAATGTCGACAATATATACCGGGTGTACGCCTACACCGGGATGTCGATGGTTGTGGCCATTTCGTAAAATGATGCCAAGGATATCCGGGACAACGGTCATTAAACCCCCCAAAGGCTTTTAAGAAACAAAACTGTTTAAATGAGCCGATCATATTATTTAATTAACCACCTAAGCGATGGAAAAATATAATGCTCAATCAAGCGGTATTAACATACTGTAACCCAAGCCCATATAGGGGAAATAAGTTAAAGTATTTACCTTTGCAAGTATTATTCCTTAGTTCGATTAAATCGCCGATAGCTTTTACCGGGGCTCCTAATCTGGAACGAAGGTTTTAATTAACCTCTTAGAATCCTAACGGGTCCTTATATTAGCCGTAGCCTAGACCGGTTGGTTCCGATATATATAGATATGGTTTAATCGCGCGAAAAGGCGAAAACCGAGAATGGAGTGCGATTCTGACCCAACAAGTTCGGAGACTTGTTTTATATGGGTTTATGGTTCACACTCTGGATTTTGGGGTCCAAACAATATAATTTGACCCGTATCGGCTAATTTATGAAAACTAGTTTCATAAGCCGAGCCGTGCGCGCAATAGGCGAAACGGTTAACCATGAGAGTCGTACGCTTATTTCCTAAGTCAATATGCCTTAAAGAGGTTGTGGTATCCGTAGGATACCTTCCGTGATGCCCGTAACGAGTTTAAGTTAATATTATGCCCCGTAGGGGCTTTTTGGTCATTTTAAAGACTTTTAAAAGAGCTTTTCGAGTTCTACAGGAAATCTGAGTTTCCCGAACAGCTTATAAAGCTTAAAATACTTTGTTTATTATTTAAAACCAGTAGCAACTGGAATCGGGTCAAAAGACCTTGTAGAACTCAAGTTTTGGCCGAAAAGGGCATATTCGGTATTTACCGAACCGTAGCCATAACCGCAGGTTATGAGCAAGGTAAAATTTATTAAAAATCTTTAAAATTCCCAAAATATTATTTTAATACAGTGGGTAAAAGTTTTGGTGACGAAATCTTGGTTTAGATAGGTGTTATGCTAATTGCGCCGTTAATTACTAAAGTTTACTTTAAATGCGCCATTTAGCATAACTCTCATTCTAGACCTCGGATTGACGTGAAACTTTAAGGACATGCTTATATTTTAATAAGCAAGGTTCTGGTCCGTTCACGTGTCCGAAATACTCGTTTTATTTTCAAAATGGCGTTACGGTCAACTTTTAGGCGATTAACGGAAATACGCAAAAGACTCGGATAACTCATGAACCGATCACAGAGGTTTATACCATCATGTAACCTGGTCCTAAGAGAGTCCTAAGGTATATCTATACCTCACTAAAACGGGTCAGAACTGAAGTCAATGCAAAAGTCAAACTTTTGCGACATTCGGCTCCGAACCGGGTCAATATAGCAAATGGTCGATTCAAACGAGCGCAAACAAGTTTATATACTTAATATCATATTTTATGAGTGTCAAAACATGTTTCTTAGTATGTACATTACAGATTATGCATAAATCGCTAAAATAGCTTTCTGTTGACTTTTTAAGTGTGCGTTTGACTCGATATTTGACATAGTTAGAGTGGTGATCAGGGGGAACCCTTTTAGAGGTTTATTACCCACATAAATACCAACTCAAAACCACTTTTGATTCGTCATAAGACTGAACCATTTGCAAGTTATTGTAATGACAACCGTTAGTTACGACGGTTGTGTTTATAAGCTATAACTATGGAAATGCAAGACCATATTGATTGTGAACGACTTACAGAAGTTATTTCTTGCTTATAGAGCAGAGAAGGATGCTTGGGAGCTCCTTAGAATGATCAGAGAAGTTGATTTGTGTTGTGTGAATGTTATGAGCCAAATGTGGCTATTTATAGTGAAATTTGGGCTCTAGGATCATTACAACTCATGCTACACTGAGTATGGATGATGGGCAGGTGCCCATAAGTGATATGGGTCGAGTAGGGGGCGCCCATGCTTCATTGATTGGGTGTTGGTCGTTCAAAAGCTCCAAAAGGCAAGTAGTTACAACTTTCTGCATCTGGGCGTTTTACGCGGCCCGCATGGGAGTTCCATGCTTGTTTAATGCGGGTCGCCTGATATTCAAATATCAGGCGCATATAATAGGAGGCTCGCGGCCCGCCTCAACTTAACCTTAACCATCACGCGGGTCGCGAGAGGCTTGGTTTCCAGAAATTTTAAATCTTTTGAAATGATTACGAAATCCTGGTAATTAATAACGAAATCTTTCGTAATTATTAACCTGCCCTTTCGGGTTTGAAGGGGTAACTTTGCGGTTTGGCCCTCGGTTATTTACCGATAGGGGCCTCGTGTTATTTACCCGCATTATTAAGTCCCCGGTTAGTTTATTAATTATTTGGAAAGCCTTAACTTTCACTGTTGACGCTTTTAACCCTTCTCATACGAATTTGAGTATAACTCTCTCGTTTTAAGACGGAACTTCGCGGAATTTATACAGTATATTCTAGTGAGCGTATAATACTGTTACGAAGCCTTGGGAACGTTAAAGGGTCACTCAGAGGTATAATTAAACATGTTGACACAGTTAACCCCTGTAGCTCGTAATCTCTCACTTTCTTCCGTGTTTCGCTTCCGTACGATCTATGTTCTATTCGTTTGAAGGTACAAGCATTATTTAGGGTTACTATACAGTATTTTTACCCTTGTTGACATTTATAACCCTCGAATTTATATACTTTCAAGGCTTGTCAAAATTAATCCTTTATTCAATATTAATGCCACGTGTAAACAAATGACACGTGTTAACACATTATTGGACGCAAAAATTCGAGGTGTTACATCCTCACCCCCTTAAAATAAATCTCGACCCGAGATTTACTCAAATAAATCGGGGTACTTTTCTTTCATTGTGTCTTCGACTTCCCACGTATATTCGGGACCTCTACGAGCATCCCATTTGACCTTTACAATCGGTACGTGCTTTCTTCGAAGTTTCTTCACCTGTCGATCTTCAATCGACAAAGGTTTTTCTATAAATTTTAAGCTCTCATCTATATGCACATCTGTGTGTGGGATCACCAATGATTCATCGGCGAAGCACTTTTTGAGATTGCAGATGTGGAACACATTGTGAATTCCATTGAGCTCTTCAGGCAAGTTCAACTTATAGGCAACTGATCCGATACGTTCAATGACCTCAAAAGGTCCTATGTATCTCGGACTCAGTTTGCCTTTCTTGCCGAAACGCATCACCCCCTTCCAGGGCGATACTTTAAGCAACACCTTCTCACCTACCTCGAAGTGAAGATCCTTACGTTTTGGATCGGCGTAGCTTTTCTGCCTATCGCGGGCAGCCTTGAGACGTTCCCGGATCTGGACAATCTTGTCCGTTGTCTGGAAAACAATCTCTGGTCCTGATAATTGGACCTCTCCTACTTCCGCCCAACAAACAGGCGATCTACATTTCCTACCGTATAATGCCTCGAAAGGCGCAGCCTTTATGCTGGTGTGGTAGCTATTATTGTAGGAGAATTCGATCAGGGGTAGATTCTTATCCCAGTTACCGCCTAAATCGATTGCACATGCACGAAGTATGTCTTCTAGCGTTTGGATGGTACGCTCACTTTGACCGTCCGTCTGTGGATGGTAAGCCGTACTAAAGTTTAAACGCGTGCCCAAAGATTGCTGGAAACTCTTCCAGAAATGAGACGTGTACCTGGTATCCCTGTCCGAGATAATAGTCACAGGTATGCCGTGTAAGGCTACAATCTTATCAACATAAAGTTGGGCTAACATATCGGAGCTATATGTCTCCTTGATGGGTAGGAAATGAGCTGATTTAGTCAGCCTATCGACTATGACCCATATTGTATCGTTTCCTTTCCTGGTTTTGGGTAACTTGGTTATGAAGTCCATAGTTACGCATTCCCACTTCCACTCGGGAAGCTCAGGCTGTTGTAGCAAGCCAGACGGCTTTTGGTGCTCGGCTTTGACTTGAGCACAAGTCAAGCACTTTGCTACGTGGGCGGCTACAGACTTTTTCAAGCCTATCCACCAATAGTTCGCCTTTAAATCTTGATACATCTTATCAGCACCAGGATGAACTGAGTATTTGGAACTATGGCTTCCTGGAGGATAACATCTCGTAGTCCTCCATAAATTGGAACCCATATACGTCCGTTCAATCTAAGGATTCCATCCTTGCTAAGAGTCAACTGCTCCTCAGTTACTCCCAGCTTTTCATTAGGATAATTAGCTTCCAACACAGCCTCTCGCTGTGCAGCTAATATCTTTTCAATTAAATTGTTCTTGACCTCAATGCTTTTGGCATTGATTCGAATAGGTTTTACCCTTTCTTTTCTGCTCAAGGCATCGGCGACTACATTCGCTTTGCCGGATGGTACCTGATCTCGCAATCATAGTCATTCAAGGTCTCCATCCAACGGCGTTGCCTCATGTTCAACTCCTTCTGGTTGAACAAGTGCTGGAGGCTTTTGTGATCTGAATAAATCACAAATTTAATGCCATAAAGGTAATGCCTCCATAATTTTAGTGCAAATACAACGGCACCCAACTCCAAATCGTGGGTGGTGTAATTCTTTTCATGCACCTTTAATTGCCTTGAAGCGTAGGCAATCACCTTGCCCTTCTGCATAAGCACACACCCCATGCCTGTGTGTGATGCATCGCAGTAAACTACGAATTCATCTGTACCTTCTGGTAATGTCAGCACAGGTGCGTTGCTTAGCTTTTGCTTCAGTATTTCGAAGGACTCTTGCTGCTTTGGGCCCCAAATGTACTTTTCTTTCTTCTTGGTCAAGGAAGTCAAGGGCGCAGCAATCCTCGAAAAATTTTCAATAAACCTCCGGTAGTATCCTGCTAACCCCAGGAAACTACGGATTTCGGTAGGCGTCTTTGGCTCTTGCCAGTTCATGACCGCCTCTACCTTAGCGGGATCTACTTGAATACCACGCTCACTCACAACGTGTCCTAAAAACTGAACCTCTCGTAGCCAGAATTCACATTTCGAGAATTTGGCGTAGAGTTTCTCACGCTGTAGTAATTCGAGAATGCAACGGAGGTGCTTCTCGTGGTCTGCTTGGTTCTTGGAATATATAAGGATATCATCGATGAAGACTATGACAAATTTGTCCAAATACGGCTTGCAGACGCGATTCATGAGATCCATGAACGCAGCCGGTGCATTTGTGAGCCCAAAAGGCATCACTAGGAACTCGTAATGACCATAGCGAGTCCTAAATGCTGTCTTATGTACATCCTCATCCCTGACCCTTAGCTGATGATAGCCCGACCTCAAGTCGATCTTCGAGAAATAGCTTGCTCCTTGCAGCTGGTCAAACAGATCATCGATCCTTGGCAAAGGATATCTGTTCTTTATGGTAACTTTATTTAGCTCTCGATAGTTGATGCACAAGCGCATCGATCCGTCCTTCTTCTTTACAAATAGGACTGGTGCTCCCCAGGGAGACGAACTAGGTCGGATAAAACCTTTTGCCAGCAGTTCATCCAACTGGGTCCTCAGTTCTTTCATTTCCGTTGGAGCTAGTCTGTAAGGTGCTCTTGCTATCGGAGCCGCTCCAGGAATGATGTCTATTCTGAACTCCACTTGTCTATCTGGTGGCAAACCAGGTAGTTCTTCAGGGAAAACTTCGGGGTATTCAGAAATGACAGGAAGATCCTCGATCTTCGGCTTAGGTTCTTCTATTATCACCTGAGCCATGTAAATTACACAGCCTCTGTTTAAACACCTTGAAGCTTTGAGCATAGATACGTCCTCGGGTAATCCGTACTGCGTGTCTCCTCGAATGGTAAGAGATTCACCACTCGGAGTCTTTAAAACTATATGCCTTTTGCCGCAAATGATTTGGGCCTGGTTATGGGATAACCAGTCCATGCCTAGGACTATGTCGAAACCCGCCAGCTTGAAGGGAAGTAGAGATAGAGGAAAAGAATGGTTCCTAATGGACATTTCACATCCCTCTAGAACAGTAGAGACGGTTTCTATCGTGCCGTCTGCTAACTCTACCTCATATTTCACATCAAGGGTTTTGATAGGCATATTTAGTAGTTGGCAAAATTTCTGGTCTACAAAGGATTTATCGGCGCCAGAATCGAATAGTACTCTTGCAAATATATTATTTACGAGAAAAGTACCTGTAAGCACATTGTCGTTCTGAACCGCTTCCTTTGCATCCATGCGAAAAACTCTCGCATTTGACTTCTTTGTCTCTTCCGCCTTCTTGGCATACTTAGGGCAGTTACTCTTGATGTGCCCCTTTTCATTACAACCATAGCAGGTTGCATCCTTGATCTTTTTGCACTCCACAGTCTTATGATCCTTGGACTTGCATAGTCCACAGGAAGGAGTCTTTGATTGCGACTGTGAGTTCGATGCAAATCTACATTTCCCAGAGTGGGGTTTCTTGTAGATTTTGCAGCTGGGCCTTTCACCAGCTTGCCCATCTTTCTTGGTCTCAGCCCCTTTCTTGCCGTCACCGTTTCCACGGTGCTTTTTCCCTGACCTCCGCGAGGTATCATCCTCACGTTTCCTCTTCTTAGCCTCCTTGCTCCTTAGTGTCCTCAGACGGACAGCATCTAAAGTTAGAGACAAGGAGAGGTCAGTAACTGACCTGAAGGTCGTCGACCGAGAGGCCTTTACACTCGCCTTTATCGCGGGCTCCAAGCCCCCAATGAAACGGGCGATTCTTCGGGGTTCTGGTGTCACAAGGTATGGGACTAGGCGAGACATCGTATTGAAGCTCGTCAAATATGCCTGGCAGTCCAGGTTCGTCATCACCAGTGACACAAAGTCAGCCTCGATCTTCTCAACCTCATGCTGAGGGCAGTAGTTTTCCTTAATGAGAGCAATAAATTCCTCCCACGTCATTTTGTATAAAGCAGACTTACCAGATGCCTGCACCAACGCCCTCCACCATGCCAGGGCCTCGCCCTTAAATGACTGGGACACATACTTCACCACGTCCCTCTCTGCACACCCGCTGATGTCCACAATAGTGTCCATCTCATCTAGCCAGGTGATGCAATCAACAGCACCTTTCTCCCCTGTAAATTCCCGGGGCTTACAAGATACAAAGTATTTGTAGGTGCAACCCTTAGCATTTGATGCATCAGTATACTCTCTATCGCGATGAACGCTGTTCTCAGTGGACGAGTGTTTGTCGTCATCTTTCTTGGGTTGAGAAGGTGGTTTGGAGTGTGTCTTTGGTTTAGAGGGTGGTTTTGACACGGTTCTGCCTTGGGACTCAGTATATTGACGATCAAGAGCTGCCTGAACAGCATTGTCAATCAGAGCCTTCAGTTGTGCGCCTGTCAAGTGCACTGGCGTATTGTCGTAGTCATCTTCATTAGTATGGCTATTCTCTCCGTTGGGATCCGCCATTGTAACTTGAATCTGTTACAGAAGATAACAAAATTTTATTCAGGAGATTATTATATAATTGTCTTTTATGACAATTTGTCAACCATGGTACAGAGACCATATTTGGTTAACTTATTATTTCATTACATATTAGGATTTGAATATATCCTATTTCAGCTATATAAATAGTATTGGCGGCATAAAGCCTAATCACGAGGATGTTTTATCATTTTAGCCGAGATTTCAGAGAATCAAAGGCATAGAGATTTGAACCGTAGTTCTTTTATCTCTTTCTGACAGAGAGTCATAGACTACCACTGCGTTTTGTCTTTATAAGACAATTATTATGGCCCATAGGCACTACACCTCTAATGGATGTTTTAATATGGTTGGCCCGTAGGCACTACATCTCTAATGGATGTTTTAATATGGTTGGCCCGTAGGCACTACATCTCTAATGGATGTTTTAATAAGGTTGGCCCGTAGGCACTACATCACTAATGGATGTTTTTAATAATACTGGCCCGTAGGCACTACATCACTAATGGATGTTTTAATAATATTGATCACCTTCATTGGTGATTTAACCCACGATTTATAAATCATTTAGTTGGGTTTTGAAATCCTTAAAGGATTATTGTATAAGAATGACGTGCGTGATTTTAACGAATCACATCTGCCATGATTGTTAACATGCGTACAGAGGTTAACGGGGAATCAGAATCTTTTCAATTAGGTCGTACCATCTTGACTGGATCTTAAAAGATACCAAGCTAGGTTTCACCTTTTAAGATTCTTTATCTAGGCAGATCAATATAAAAGGAATGGTTTTGATTTATTTTATACATATTAAAACAAAACTCATAACATACATTCCATAATCTCAAATACAATTACATATTGCCCTAAACGGGTCTTTCAAATAGTACATACCTCCATAGAGGTATAAAATAAGTGACAAGTCCACGCAAGGACTAACATAAGATAAGTGTCCATGTAAGGACTAAAAGATAAGTCCACGTAGGGACTGAAATACGATAAGTGTCCACGCAGGGACTTATTTCAAAATAGAAATTACATTAGTACAACTATTAAGGGCTAGTGGTCACGTTTCTTCTTTTTGCCCTTTAGTAGGTTCGCCAAGCCTTTGAGAAATCCTCGGTGGCTCTTTTTCTCTTCTTCGAACTCTCTCTCCACACGATCTAATCGATGGAGTATCTCTTCCTGTTCAGGAGGAGAAAATCGTGGTTGTGGCGCTTGTTGCGGGACTGGAGGTCTGGGAGGTATTGGATACCCATGAGCTGAGTAGTCCGGTGGTCCCATGTTTCCATGTGCTCCGTCAGGGTAGCGCGCATTATATCTTGCCGACACCACATATGGGTCGCGCTCATAGCCGTAGTTGTATGGTGCTTGTGACGGTTCGAACGGGTTGTAAGCCGTTGGACCCGTGTAAGCAGGTATGGGTTGGTCATACCCAAATGGTGGCGAATTTTGTGCAGCTGGTGCGGAGTTCGCCTCCTGTATAGGACTTGAAGGTCCTTCTTCTTGTAGTGGCGGATAGTGGCTACTACTAGAATGTCGAGGAGTGCTGAAGTGGATACCCCCTCCTCCTCGTGTGGACATACGCGCATTCGTCCTCCTACGCCTTGGCGGATCAGGTATTACTGGTTGTGCCGGTGGCGGAGGTGGTGGCGTAACTGCCACAAAGCGTGAATCCTCAGAGGGATCCTGTGGATGTCGCGGTTGTGGAGATGTCTGTTGAGGTGGCGTGTAGTACCACTCATGTCTGTCGAACAACGCTTGGAAACTGTCTAGTCCCTGGTAGGGTGTGCCATGGAAGGATGACCCATCAGAGACTTCTATCGGATGCGTGGGCGTACCACGAGCAGGCTCAGTTGGATCAGTATCTTCATCCATATGGTCCTCGGAGAAATGATCTTGTGGCCCTAATGGAACAAAGCCTGAAGGTTCCTGTATGTAGTCAGCCGGATTAAACTGACCTATGTAGTAGGGAGTAGGGTCGTCGTAATTTCGGTGCGATACCGAACGTTGTAGAGGTATGAAGGAAGGTTGTGGGTTGTTGGGATCATTCTCTGAATTTGGCCCAAAGGAGTGCCGGTAAGATGGCGTTGAGCTGTGCGAGGTGGAATGCCTCGCGGGTTCGTAAAGATCTCTTCGTCGTTGTGGTTCCTCACTCCGTGTTATTGAAGGATGTCTTGTACCTGATGGTCCAGCTTCGTTATCGTGATGTGTCACGACTTCTCCTCTGCCTCTTCTTCCCCTTCCTCTTCCTCGGAATATAACAGGTGGCATTTTCCTGCTTTATAAAACTTTAAATTCCAATAATAAGAGAAAAAGACAAAATTGGAATAACAATTCGAATTTGTCCTAAGTTCTTGTCTAGACTCAAGTATGTGCAATTTTGTCATTGAGATTAAACACAATAGGATAGTGTTTAATTCACTCAAATGTTGGCTCTGATACCAACCTGTCACACCCCGATTTCCACGTGTCTCACCGGTGGGCCCGGTGGGGGATTACCGTGACGATGTTGGCAACAATATAGTCAAACCACACAATTATATAATGCACAGCGGAAGCTTAAGATAAATATATAAACTTCAACCTCTGGTTGTAATATCAAATGTATTACAGAAGTTGAATATATCCTCAGCGGATCAAAAAGTAATAAATATTGTTCATTCAGATGCAGCATCGAGTTTGCGAGACTATGTACGATGCTTAGGACGCCTATACCAGCCCATTTCGTATAGTACCTGCACTTAATCTTTTTGGGGAAAATACGTCAGTTTACACTGGTAAATACATTCAACTGACACATTTGAAAATGTTTATTTAAAATTGATTTGAATGCACAAGGCACAAACTCTTTTATAACTTGGGAAAATTATTAAAATCTTGTGAACGTTTTACATGTTCTTTTATGCGTTCAGTAGCCCGGGTCGTGCCGGGTTAAAGATTTGTAGACACACCACATTGCGTAAAACCGTAGTATAAAAACCAACGGCTACGTCTTTTAATTTAATGTCGACAATATATACCGGGTGTACGCCTACACCGGGATGTCGATGGTCGTGGCCATTTCGTAAAATGATGCCAAGGATATCCGGGACAACGGTCATTAAACCCCCAAAGGCTTTTAAGAAACAAAACTGTTTAAATGAGTCGATCATATTATTTAATTAACCACCTAAGCGATGGAAAAATATAATGCTCAATCAAGCGGTATTAACATACCGTAACCCAAGCCCATATAGGGGAAATAAGTTAAAGTATTTACCTTTGCAAGTATTATTCCTTAGTTCGATTAAATCGCCGATAGCTTTTACCGGGGCTCCTAATCTGGAACGAAGGTTTAATTAACCTCTTAGAATCCTAACGGGTCCTTATATTAGCCGTAGCCTAGACCGGTTGGTTCCGATATATATAGGTATGGTTTAATCGCGCGAAAAGGCGAAAACCGAGAATGGAGTGCGATTCTGACCCAACAAGTTCGGAGACTTGTTTTATATGGGTTTATGGTTCACACTCTGGATTTTGGGGTCCAAACAATATAATTTGACCCGTATCGGCTAATTTATGAAAACTAGTTTCATAAGCCGAGCCGTGCGCGCAATAGGCGAAACGGTTAACCATGAGAGTCGTACGCTTATTTCCTAAGTCAATTTGCCTTAAAGAGGTTGTGGTATCCGTAGGATACCTTCCGTGATGCCCCGTAACGAGTTTAAGTTAATATTATGCCCCGTAGGGGCTTTTTGGTCATTTTAAAGACTTTTAAAAGAGCTTTTCGAGTTCTACAGGAAATCTGAGTTTCCCGAACAGCTTATAAAGCTTAAAATACTTTGTTTATTATTTAAAAACCAGTAGCAACTGGAATCGGGTCAAAAGACCTTGTAGAACTCAAGTTTTGGCCGAAAAGGGCATATTCGGTATTTACCGAACCGTAGCCATAACCCGCAGGTTATGAGCAAGGTAAATTTATTAAAAATCTTTAAAATTCCCAAAATATTATTTTAATACAGTGGGTAAAAGTTTTGGTGACGAAATCTTGGTTTAGATAGGTGTTATGCTAATTGCGTCGTTAATTACTAAAGTTTACTTTAAATGCGCCATTTAGCATAACTCTCATTCTAGACCTCGGATTGACGTGAAACTTTAAGGACATGCTTATATTTTAATAAGCAAGGTTCTGGTCCGTTCACGTTGTCCGAAATACTCGTTTTATTTTCAAAATGGCGTTACGGTCAACTTTTAGGCGATTAACGGAAATACGCAAAAGACTCGGATAACTCATGAACCGATCACAGAGGTTTATACCATCATGTAACCTGGTCCTAAGAGAGTCCTAAGGTATATCTATACCTCACTAAAACGGGTCAAAACTGAAGTCAATGCAAAAGTCAAACTTTTGCGACATTCGGCTCCGAACCGGGTCAATATAGCAAATGGTCGATTCAAACGAGCGCAAACAAGTTTATATACTTAATATCATATTTTATGGAGTGTCAAAACAGGTTTCTTAGTATGTACATTACAGATTATGCATAAATCGCTAAAATAGCTTTTCTGTTGACTTTTTAAGTGCGCGTTTGACTCGATATTTGACATAGTTAGAGTGGTGATCATGGGGAACCCTTTTAGAGGTTTATTACCCACATAAATACCAACTCAAAACCACTTTTGATTCGTCATAAGACTGAACCATTTGCAAGTTATTGTAATGACAACCGTTAGTTACGACGGTTGTGTTTATAAGCTATAACTATGGAAATGCAAGACCATATTGATTGTGAACGACTTACAGAAGTTATTTCTTGCTTATAGAGCAGAGAAGGATGCTTGGGAGCTCCTTAGAATGATCAGAGAAGTTGATTTGTGTTGTGTGAATGTTATGAGCCAAATGTGGCTATTTATAGTGAAATTTGGGCTCAAGGATCATTACAACTCATGCTACACTGAGTATGGATGATGGGCAGGTGCCCCTAAGTGATATGGGTCGAGTAGGGGGCGCCCATGCTTCATTGATTAGGTGTTGGTCGTTCAAAAGCTCCAAAAGGCAAGTAGTTACAACTTTCTGCATCTGGGCGTTTTACGCGGCCCGCATGGGAGTTCCATGCTTGTTTAATGCGGGTCGCCTGATATTCAAATATCAGGCGCGTATAATAGGAGGCTCGCGGCCCGCCTCAACTTAACCTTAACCATCACGCGGGTCGCGAGAGGCTTGGTTTCCAGAAATTTTAAATCTTTTGAAATGATTACGAAATCCTGGTAATTAATAACGAAATCTTTCGTAATTATTAACCTGCCCTTTCGGTTTGAAGGGGTAACTTTGCTGGTTTGGCCCTCGGTTATTTACCGATAGGGGCTCGTGTTTATTTACCCGCATTATTAAGTCCCCGGTTAGTTTATTAATTATTTGGAAAGCCTTAACTTTCACTGTTGACGCTTTTAACCCTTCTCATACGAATTTGAGTATAACTCTCTTCGTTTTAAGACGGAACTTCGCGAATTTATACAGTATATTCAGTGAGCGTATAATACTGTTACGAAGCCTTGGGAACGTTAAAGGGTCACTCAGAGGTATAATTAAACATGTTGACACAGTTAACCCCTATAGCTCGTAATCTCTCACTTTCTTCCGTGTTTCGCTTCCGTACGATCTATGTTCTATTCGTTTGAAGGTACAAGCATTATTTAGGGTTACTATACAGTATTTTTTACCCTTGTTTGACATTTATAACCCTCGAATTTATATACTTTCAAGGTTTGTCAAAATTAATCCTTTTATTCAAGTATTAATGCCACGTGTAAACAAATGACACGTGTTAACACATTATTGGACGCAAAAATTCGAGGTGTTACAGTATGGTGGATTAAAAGCACAATAAAATAGAAAACATTGGTACGAAAATTGCAAAACATTAAGATTTTGTAAAATATAACAATAATCATTAAATCTCAGAGACCAAAACCGCAATTTACTCTATCTTTTCCTTGCCCTTCTTGGTCGTGTACAATAGAGAAAGATATTATGAGTATGGCATGTTATTTAAAATAATCAAATGTGTATTGTTTGTGATCTAGTTATGTTATATGCCAAGTGTCAAATGGTATGGAAAATCAACTATGCAAACATTCAACAAAACTGAACAACGAAGAAGCGACAAAAAAAGGCGACAAAACTTTATTATTTACCCAAACCTGAAAAAAAACCCCCAAAACCCTAGATCTCACAATTTATGAGATCTGTAAACATACAAAGAACAAAATCAACAAAATACCTAGATGATCATCGGCTGATGATCATCAACAACCTGAACAACGATCTCTCAACAGCCGAGAGCACAAATCTGACCGGTACAACCTCTCATACAGATGAGAGTAACAACCGAATGATACAAACTCTCAAACAGAAGAGAGCAACAACTTGATGATCTTCAAACACTACAAATGATCATCAAACAATACAAGTATACAAAGAACTATTCAAAACCCTAGAATCGCCGTAGACTTGAGAGAGAATGAGGAGTTGAAACTTTTTGGGAAATTATTGATCTGTGCACACACTGTTGCTTTTATATTTCCAGCCTCAAATTTTCAATTAAGTCCAAAACTATGCTTAGTGACGATCTCAGCCCTTATGAACTTTCTCTTTGCACCCTTGCCATTTAACAGCCTGTCAACGAACATAACAAACCAAACGGATATTATAACAACTCACATGGGCCAAGAGAAAAGGCCAGCCCAATAAGAAACTGATTCACTTGAGGCCAGCATGAATTATCACATAATTTAAACATGCCCCATAATTCATGTGGTGAACATATTGCACAAACCAAGTTTTTCACAAAGTGTTTGATGTTGACTTGCACTCAAACCCTTTGTAAATATATCGGCAGTTTGTACATCACTGTTAACCTTCTCAGGTTCAATAATTCCTGCCGCAATTTTCTCTCTCAAAAAAATGTAGATCTATCTCAAAATGTTTCGTTCTTTCATGAAATACGGGATTTTGAGATATAGAAAATCGCAGACTTACTGTCACAAAACAACTTAACAGGCAAATCATATGTAACTTTCAGTTCAGTTAACACGTTTAAGATCCACATAATTTCGCAAGTAGCTGAGCACATTGCTCTATACTCAGCTTCTGCTGTGGATCTAGATGTTACACTTTGTTTCTTGCTTTTCCAAGAAACAAGTGTATTTCCCAGGAATATCCCAAACCCAGTAACCGACCTTCTAGTCTTGAGACACTTACCCAATCAGAATCAACAAACCCTGCAAGTGTCATACTATCAGACCTTTTAAAACTAATACCGCTTCCTGGTGATTTTTTCAAGTATCTTAACAACCTAAACGCGATATCAAGATGAGATTGACACGGACTATGCATATATTGGCTCAAAAACTGCACAACATAACTAATATCAGGCCTAGTTAAAGACAAGTATATCAATTTCCCAATTAACCTTTGAAAATCATTAATGTTTTCTAAAAACTTTTGTTCTTTAACACACTTATTTGTAACTATAAAACTTTTCTCAATAGGAGTTGTAGCAGGCTTACAACCCAGGTAACCAAACTCGTTTAACAATTCAAGACAATATTTGCGTTGAAATAGACATATGTACCCATCAGAACATAATACTTCTATTTCTAGAAAATATCTAAGTATACCAAATCTTTGATTTGAAAATTTTCCTTCAAACATTTGTTTTATATTTTCTATCTCAGTTTTGTTATTACCTGTCACAACAATATCATCAACATAGACTAAAAGAACAATAAACACATCCTTTTTTGACAACACAAACAAAGAATAGTCACAAACACTCTGAACAAATCCCATGGAAATTAACACAGTTGTCAACTTTTCATTCCATTATCTAGGAGCTGTTAAGCAGTATATAAAGACTTCACTAATTTACACACTTTAGTATTATCTTTTGAGAAATACCTTCAGGTAAAGTCATAAACACATCTTCCGTTAAAGTGCCATACAAAAAAGCATTATTTATGTCCATTTGGTACAACGGCCAGTTATTATTAACAGCTAGTTTTAACACTATCCTAACCATTACCATTTTTACAACGGGTGAGAAGGTTTCACTAAAATCTATACCTTCCCTTTGATTAAAGCCTTTGGCTACTAACCTGGCCTTATACCTCTCAACTTCCCCATTAGCTTTGTATTTGATCTTATACACCCACTTACAACCTATGGGTTTTACTTACAACCTATGGGTTTTCTACCCTTAGGAAGATCAACTAAAACCCAGGTATTATTTCTATACAACGCTTCCATTTCACTATTCATTGCTTCTACCCACCTATCATCCTTAACAGCTTCCTTATACGTGGTAGGTTCTACAGTTTTGTTTAACGATGCAACAAACACTTATTTTCAT